>NW_011889600.1:22104-26497 GCF_000151845.1 Pteropus vampyrus | reverse complement strand
TAAATTTCTAAGATGGGCTGTATTTGATCATGTCTTGCATTCATTGAAAAGTTCCAGATGAGTAAGGATAGAAACTACCTTGCAGCAGCTGTCATGAGACATACGTTGCAGTATCTTCTCTCATGCTGGTTATCCACGAGAAAAGTAATTATATAATGAGTCTAAAAAGGAATACCAAATAGTTTTACTTGTAATTATTTCACTACTAGAGAGGGTGCCTATATTTGGGGGTTTGTTACCTTTACTTTCTCTATTGGAACAGTTAGTAGGAATTCCTGTCCCACATTCAGCCTTTTCCCCCAGTGGTCATACCTTCTATATATTTAATGAGAAATTTTGTCATGTATATGGGGAATAAAAACAAAGGACTGGCCGATTTCTAGGCAAAGAGTGTAAGGTGATGAGAAACAAAAGTTTTTGCAGTTCAATGATGGAGAAGTTAAGGTCACTGTTTGTACCTTAAATTTTAATGCATCAATGCAACGTAGCCAGATCATGCTCACATTTAGGCAATGATGACTTCACTGTACCACTGATTGGGTGTAATACCTCCAACTCTATTTAAAATTTCTTTCTTCTTCATGTGGGTTTTCAATGTAAAATTCTCTTACCCAAGGACTTTAATGAATGAATGGAGAGGCTTCAACTCAGTTCCCTCAGGAAATTTTATTGAATAAATGTCTATATTAGATTTTGCCACTGCTGTAAAGTATTCCCACACTAGTTGTTTAAAACAAGTAAATGTATGCTCTCACAGTTCTGGTGTCAGACACTTCAATGTATCTCATTATCTAAACTCAAGATGTCTGCAGGGTTGGTTTTCTTGTAAGGGCTCAGGTGAAATTGTTTTCTTTCTCATTCCAGTTTGCATTCTGGCCAGCTGCATTCCTTGGTTCCTGGCCCTTCCTCCTTCTTCTAAGCCAGCAGTGTGGCATGTTCATCTTGTCTCCTCTTCTGCTTCTAGATGAGCGTTGTGATTACGTTAGTCCCACGTGGATGATCCTGGCTTATCTAACTCACAGTAGCCAATTAGCAACCCTGTTCCATCTGCTACCGTAACCTGCCCTATTATAAAATTATCAAACTCAATGCCCTGGGGCTGAGGGTGCAGACACATTCAGGAGGTCCTTATTCTGATCACTATAAAGTCTTTTGAAAAGTTTATTACTATGTGCCACTTGAGGGCACTTATATAAAGGAATAAACACAGCATTTGTCATATTTCCTGAATGAGTGACTACATCATTCTTTAAAACTACATGCAAAAAAAATTTAGTTCAGAAAACCTAAAATTTGTCTAGCTGGCTCTTACCCAAGACCTCAGCTTTGCTCTAACCAGAACTGGCAGCATCAACACCACCTGGGAGCTTGATAGAAATGCAGAGTTTCTCAGCCCAACAGGACCTGCTGAATCATATTCTGCATTTCTGGTAGAATCCTTGTTGATTTATAGTCACACTCAAGTTGAAGAGCTGGAGCAGACTAGGTTTTTTACCTCTCACTGTTGACAATATGGGTGGATAATTTTATAGGATGTTTTCCCATGGACTGTTGTTGTTTAGCAGTATTCCTCTGGACATTGCCGAATATCCCAGAGGCAAAATCATTTCTGGGTGGGAATCCCTGCTTAGAAGCAACCTGCAAAAATTATAATCAAGGCCTAACAGATAGTCTGTTAACTTTGTGCACATCACTAACTCCTTCTTCTCCGCCTAAGGCCTTTGCACTTGCCAATCCCTATGTGAGGTACACAGTTGTCCACATAACATGGCATCTCCCTCCTTTTCATCCTAGAAGCAATGTGCAAATATCATGTGTTTGCAGGTCTTGCCTAAATACACATAAAAAACACACTGTCCTCGTCACTTTCTCCTTTACATCTGCTTTCCTTTTCTTCATAACACCTGACATCATCTGAAATGTTATATTTTTACAATTTTATTGTACATTCTTCTTCAACATCCCTCATCAATGAATTGAGGGACTTTTGTTTTTCAGCTCTCATTCTTCAAAGCCTAGACAGTGCCTAAAACGTGGTCAGCAAACAATATTCCTAAAGTGCATGAAGACCTTTTCAATAACACTGTAGAATACAGTGTCATGAACCCCTAGGAGAAAAAGCAGAATGAGACCAACATTCCTAATGTGAAATCACACAGAAAACTCCAAGAGGGGACCACATCCATAAAAAATATTGAAATTAATTTCTTGAATTCAAAATATGAACTCTAGTATTAGAACTATGTGAGTAATGCCAGTGTGTATGAAAATTATGCATGTTATTTTCCTGTTTTCTGTAAGTCACCTCTATGACATGGAACCAGAGAATCTCACAATATTTTCAAATTTCTTCTGAGATTTTCAGAGGAACCAGAATTGTAGCCCTTACATTTGGGCTCTTCTGCTCCATGTACCTGATCACTGTGTTTGGAAACCAGCTCATCATCCTGGCCATCAGCTCAGACTCCCACCTCCACACACCCATGTACTTCTTCCTCTGCAACCTGTCCTTTGTGGACATCTGTTTTACTTCCACCACCGTCTGAAAGATGCTGGTGAGCATCCAAATACAGAGCAAAGTCATAACTTATGGAGGCTGCATATCACAAATATATTTTTCCTACTCTTTGCAGGATTGGATGACTTCCTTCTGACTGTGATGACTTATGACTGCTTTGTGGCCATCTGTCACCCTCTGCACTACACGGTCATCATGATCTCCAGTTCTGTGGACTGCTTCTTCAGGTGTCCTGGCTCATGAGTGCTCTGTATTCCTTGCTACAAAGCTTAATGTTGTTGTGAATATCTTTCTGTACAATCTTGAGAATCCCACACTTTATCTATGACTTCAATCAGATGATCCAACTTGCTTGTTCTGACATCTTTTAATAACAGGGTGATATATTTCTTAACCGTTCTGCTGGGTGGGGGTCCTCTGGATGGTATCATTTACTCTTACTTTAAGATAGTCTCCACCATACGTGGAATATCATCAGCTCAGAGAAAGTATAAAGAATTTTCTACCTGTGCGTCTCAACTCTCAGGTGCCTCCATATTTTATTGTATCTGCTGCAAGCCACAGCTCACATTCAAGCACAGTAACTTCAGTGATGTATGCTGTGGTCACACACATGCTGAACTCTTTCATCTACAGTCTAAGGAACAAAGACATAAAGGGGGCTCTGAAATGATTTTTAAGCTGGCAGCTATAAAATGAACAATTACCCTAGGGCTGAAAAGGCGTCCTATAATCTGTGATACTTTAATAAGATTCTGATTGTAGAACTTGGTCCTTTTATTTATGTTCTGAAATTTCCATTTGCTTGAGTTCGACTTCTCTATACAATTTAAGTAACCACTTTATTAAGTTTTCTCTTCTCTCTGTTACGTAGCCAGTTTTTCTACTTTTTTCCCATACCTTCACAAAATATTTTCCAACCTTGATCAGAAAATTTGTAAATTTCTGTTTCTTTAATGAGTTACGTGGATTTCTAAAGAATATGTCTTCCATTATGACATATATCATTGTAAGTTATGTTTTATTGTTTTACAGATAGAATAGTCATAAGTTGTATTACTCGTGTAAAGTGACTTCACTTGCTACTGAGCCAATTTGCATAATTTCATTCCAAGAAAATCTGAAACTCCCGTTTCCACTTTGATGTCCCTCATTCTATTTAAGCAGTACCTTAACTGCTCTTCCTGATAATGTAGAATTCATCATAATTCCTTTCAAGTCTCAGCCTGTTGCTAGTGATGCTAAAGTTGAGGAAGGCCTGGGGCTCTGGCCTAGGCCCCTATTGCTTGTTACTTAGACCAGAGCCAATGTTGTGGCTGGATCAGATCTTGTGGTCCTTATTATATTTGCAACAAGCATCAGAGAACTATGAAAACACCAGCTTTGTTACTCACACAGGAAAACCTGAGAGAGGGCATCCGAGAAGAGAGAGAGGGAGAGGGAGGGAATGGACTAAGTAGGGGGAACTTTGTGCTTATCTACTAGCCTTGCAATACAGCTAGCAATGTGGCTTTTATTTTTTTGGTGTTGTTTAGTTTTGTTTCATTTTTGATATAAATAGATTTAAAATGAATGACTCAAAAATCAAAAGTTTAATGTCAGGCATTACACATAACTTATATGTGGTCTCCTGGTTTTGTGGTCTCATTCAGTTTGGTGTCTAGAATACCTAGAGTGGTCATTGGAAAAAAATAATTATGAAATATATATCTCCCAGTGGGGTCTGTATGGAAAAATACAGGAGCTTTTCAGAGACAAACAGAAAATGAGGCATATATGACATTCTGAACTAAGGATGAGGTAAGGCATCTGGGGTGTCAGAGAGAAGTTCGTGGGCAAGACAGTAAGAGCAGATGTTCAGTTAGAAGATGTTTA
>NW_011889600.1:19336-19648 GCF_000151845.1 Pteropus vampyrus | reverse complement strand
GAAATTTTTCTTAAGAATCCCATATGAATTCACAAAGTAATTGGGATTTTCCAAATATTTTTGGTTCAAATTTAGGTAAAACTTTTTAAGACTGGGAAAATATACAAGGGAGGAAAATGTCCATATATTAGAGGAGAAAGCACAACAAACTGAATTACTTACATTGTACACACTGGGAGAATTAAGTAAATAGATATTCCAGCAAATAAATAGAAGAGGAACATTCGATTTCCACATTTTCTGGCTTCAAAGCTTTTAGCCCGCCAATCATGGGGCGTTCCTCAGCTCTAAAACAGTTGTTTGTTATAAGCT
>NW_011889600.1:17075-19286 GCF_000151845.1 Pteropus vampyrus | reverse complement strand
AAGAGGAACATTCGATTTCCACATTTTCTGGCTTCAAAGCTTTTAGCCCGCCAATCATGGGGCGTTCCTCAGCTCTAAAACAGTTGTTTGTTATAAGCTGTCATCCCACAGAATCTTTTCAAAGCCCCCTTCATGTCTTTATTCCTGAGACTGTAGATAAAAGGGTTCAGCATGGGTGTGACCACCGTGTACATCACTGAGGCTATTGCACTTGAGTATGTGCTGTGGGGAGAAGCAGAGCTGAGGTACTCTCCTAGACTTGTACAGTAAAATAAGGAGACAACACAGAGGTGAGACACACAAGTAGAAAATGCTTTATATTTCCCATGAGCTGATGACATTCCACGAATGCAAGAAACTATCTTAGAGTAAGAGTAAAGGATGCCAGTAAGGGGAATACCAGCCAACAGTCCAGCTGAAAAATATATTATTATGTTATTAAGAAAGGTGTCAGAACAGGCAAGTTGGATCATCTGATTGAGTTCACAGAAAAAGTGGGGAATTTTCAAGACTGTACAGAAAGACAGTCGCAATACTGTTAAGCTTTGTAACAAGGAATAGAGGGCACTCATGATCCAGGACACCAGAAGGAGCAGTCCACAGAGCCGGGGGTTCATGATGACAGTGTAGTGCAGGGGGTGACAGATGGCCACAAAGCGGTCATAGGCCATCACAGTCAGAAGAGCGTCATCCAATCCTGCAAAGAGTAGGAAAAAATACAGCTGTGTGATGCAGCCTTTATAGGTTATGACTTGGCTCTGTGTCTGGATGTTCACCAGCATCTTTGGGATGGTGGTAGAGGTCAAACAGATGTCCACAAAGGACATTTTGGAGAGAAAGAAGTACATGGGCGTGTGGAGGTGGGAGTCTGAGCTGACGGCCAGGACGATGAGCAGGTTTCCAACCATGGTGATCAAGTACATGAAGAAGAAAAGCCCAAAGATGAGACGCTGCAGTTCTGGTTCCTCGGAAAATCCCACGAGAAGAAATTCTGTAATCTGTGAATAATTTTCTGGTTCCATGTGTTTTGCGTAATGACTGGGAAATAAAATTTACATAATTAATTAACAAACATGGGCGTTACTAGCATCTTGAAATGTTACAATCTGTATTTTGCAGTAAAATGTATATATGATACATATGTCGGTTTGTAGACATCTGATCCCCTTTAAATAATCTTCCCTCTAAATAGGAATTCCTGTCCCACTATCAACAGTTTGCCAAATAAATAATTTTTATACAGGTTTAATGAGAAATTCTTTACATGTAATTTCTGTGATTCCTGCACCTATTTCATGTTTATTTGACCACCTTGTTTTTATATGGCACTTAGTGGATGAGGCTGGCCCTCTCTCACTTTTCTTGTGGTATTTTTCTTTGTTATTCTTGGCTTTGAGTTTTGACCTCTTTGATGACGCATCTGATGGGTACACTAGTCCTAGTTCTATTCTGTTTTCAACATGCGAAGTGCTTCTTAGACATATTATATAAAATCCTGCTTATGCTACAACTATTGGTCCCCTTTCTTCATACATTTATCTCTGAGGAAATGATGTCATACCATACTCATTAAGAAATACATGCTGAGTTCTGACCTTTCTCTCGTCAAGGAGAACGGGGTGCTGAAAAACAGAAGTCTTTACAATCCAAAGACAGAGAAAGAATATAAGGTTGTGAAAAATCATACACGATGTTAGATGCTTCATGTACTCTGAAGAAAAAAGAGAGTAGGTATAAAAGAGCATAGATGTGCATGTTATTTTTAATGCAAATGAGAAAGACTTGAAAACAAGCTGCTATTTGAACAGAGACCTCAAGGAAGATACAGGAAAGACAGGAAGATTTTGGGGAAGTGTGTAGGCTGTGTGGGAAAGAGCCAGTGCGAAGATCCTGAGGTTGGCACTTGCCTCAAGTAATCAAGGCTCAAAAAGAATAGGAATGGTGAGGGGAATGAACTAGAGTGAGGTGATAGTGATGGTGTGAGAGAATGTGGAGGAATGAGCTGGCCTGTCTGCTACAGATGAAACTTCAAGACACAGGGATCCCTCAATCATATATTGTTCCTTAAACTTTATTATCTTTGCAAGGGATCCTGTGAGGAGAAGTGATGCCTTCTTTATTTCCATCTGTTGGTTGACATTCTGTATCTATATTTTAAAGAACACATTTCAGAATATATGACCTAGGTACCCCTGCCCCAAAAACCATATA
>NW_011889600.1:11153-17025 GCF_000151845.1 Pteropus vampyrus | reverse complement strand
TAGGTATAAAAGAGCATAGATGTGCATGTTATTTTTAATGCAAATGAGAAAGACTTGAAAACAAGCTGCTATTTGAACAGAGACCTCAAGGAAGATACAGGAAAGACAGGAAGATTTTGGGGAAGTGTGTAGGCTGTGTGGGAAAGAGCCAGTGCGAAGATCCTGAGGTTGGCACTTGCCTCAAGTAATCAAGGCTCAAAAAGAATAGGAATGGTGAGGGGAATGAACTAGAGTGAGGTGATAGTGATGGTGTGAGAGAATGTGGAGGAATGAGCTGGCCTGTCTGCTACAGATGAAACTTCAAGACACAGGGATCCCTCAATCATATCTTGTTCCTTAAACTTTATTATCTTTGCAAGGGATCCTGTGAGGAGAAGTGATGCCTTCTTTATTTCCATCTGTTGGTTGACATTCTGTATCTATATTTTAAAGAACACATTTCAGAATATATGACCTAGGTACCCCTGCCCCAAAAACCATATATACTCACACCCACAGACACACACAGTATGTCCTCCTGCAGTCATGTTATTATGAGATTCTACTCACTACCAGACACAATAATGAGGAAAGAAATAATACAAGGCAAGATAATATCAGGTTGCCTTGCCCCCATAAGTTATAGAAATAGTTTGAAAGTTCATTGATAAGCCCCCAAATCGACATGTAAAAACGGGGCTCCATTTTCATATAACTATTTTCTGCCCTGTACATTAAAAAGCAGTTAAATAAACAGACATAAAAAGATGAAAGAGAGACAAACAGACAGACGTTTCACAGAGACAGAGGTAGATCTAATAATATCCGGTGGTCCCTGAGAGATTGTGATAAAAAGAAAGCATCCTTGGTTGTGGTGACATGCCAACCACAGTTGTTTTGCCTTATGCCCAGAATATTCAATAAAGTATCAAATAACGATTTACTCAAAACAAAAAGAGCAATATCTTCATGGTATCAAGACCCCTTACAGATCAATCACCTTACTAGAAGATTTACAAAGAATAAACCTACAATTTACAAAAGGAAATATACAATGTATATAAAAAAGCAGAGATTTTTAAAGCTGAAATGAGACTTTAGTTAATAACATTAAAGGCAAAACCTTGGGAATCAGGAAACCCAGTTTTGATTCTGAGATCTATCACCTCTTAGCTTTTTGAATGAGGAGAGACAGCTGGACATGCTAAGTGCTAATATTCTCACCCAAATAGTGCAGACAGCAATATCAATTCAGAATGGTGACAGGTTTGAACAATATATATAATATGCTTAGCAAAGTTAATCATTTATTTCTGTTGGTAAATAAATGATTACCACTGTGATGAGATGAGGCTGATTGTTTTTTCTGTATCTACTATCTCTGTTACTTCTATGTCACCAATTTCACAGCTATATTATTTTTTCATCCCTCCTATGTTTTACAGGCTGGAAACCCTCTATGTAGATAATGACATTGATTCATGGAGATTTCTGTATATTGAGAACTATTCATAAGACTCTCGCATTAAACTCCATTCCCGTGACTTCTCAATGCAGATAGAAGACAAATTTCATAGCTTCAAACACAAGACTCAAGTATTGTGACCTTTTCACCTGCTTCACCTACACAGAGCTGTGCTCGTGCTCACGTTAATCTCCCAAACATGGAACTTGAATCCCAGCTTCACCCAGAACCACAGCTACAAGGCTCAGAGCCTTTACACACATGCTTCTCTCTGCTTGGTGTTACCCCATGAGACATTTTGGAACTTTTCACCCCCTCTCCATCCTCCAAACTCCATGTCCTCTTTCAGATTGCCTGCATCCTCTCCTTCATGAGCCTTTTCTTATTCTGAACATTATCACAGGAAAAGGATACTTTCTCATCAAGTTAATTACGTATTAGGATGCCCATGGTGGAGTTTTTATTTAGTTCCATGTCTTCTCTGCCTGCTACACAGTGAGTGTGGTGAGGCATGCAGCATGTTATACATATCACCATCCTCACACCAGACTTAGCTGAGATAGGAACAGTAGATGAATAAGTAAGCATTCCGTGGAGGGATGAGAGAACGTTCTCCCAGAAATTGTTGATGACGAGAGAAGGAAGAGAAGGAGGCAACACTGACCTAGGTGTGGAGGACATGGCAGAAGAATGTTTTCCATATTCTATATCAGGATCCAGTTGGGTGGAAGACTATGGTTTGTAAGAATTAACTAGAATAGAATCAAGTAATCATAAGAGAAAATATGTGAATGTTTCATACATAGAGTACATATATAATCATTTCATGGTTCTCTTCGTCAGTCCTGTGTGTGTGTGTGTGTGTGTGTGTTTGTGTGTGTGTTTGTGTAGCTGTGATTGCGCGAAGGCATGCTGGATCATAACATAAAAAGAATGTCTTACTTTGGGACAAAATAAAAACTCTGGAATATACTGCAATAAATACAAGAAGAGTTTAAAAAGACCACTTCCTGCCAATGTGGGAAAAGCAAGAAGAATGAAGAGCCTACAGAGAGTCAGATGTAAAGAGAAGAGGCAGCTGACATGGGTGCTGCACTTCCCTCAGATTCAAGGGACCTAACACTGACTGGACCTTTACTGCCCCACTGGTCTCATCGTGGTATCCACCTCAGCCCTGATCTAATTTTTATTCCTGCACTAATTCCACATTTTTTGGCTACCCACATTTTTATATGGTCCATTGGTCCCCTTTCTTCATATATTTATCCCTAAAGAAATGATGTCATATTACACTCATTTTACTGTACTGGGCCTTCTCCTTTGTCATGTGATATTCAATGAATAAGGACTTCACTTATTTTGCTTACATATGTGGTTTCATAGTATGTGCATTTATATAGAACAAATGTTGAGGAATGAGAAAATACGACCAAGTTAAAATAGTATTGAATTTTGGTAACTGTGTCATCAACTTGATTAGCATGAAAGACTATTTCTAAAAGAAAAGATATAAAATACAATAATTTAATCAATTTGTAATGAGTCTTTAATTCCAGAAAATTGGCAAACCTGGAAAGAAAATATTAAAATCTACTTTTGAAAATCTGTGGAGGAAGAACAATCTACTGTTATAATTTCTACCTATATAAACATAAATAGATTCAGATGTCCTTAGGAAAGGTTAGATTGATCATTAATGAATGCAAAAGAATGCTCATCAAAAGATGGGTGAAGACATATAGGGTTTTTAAAAATTTATTTATTTAAATTAATTTTAAGTATATAGTAGATTGGTTAGACATCTGTATAGTTCATAAAACGATCCCCACTACTGCTCCCTCCCTCCCCTGGCCCTCTGTCTAGCCATCATATTAATACTAACAGCATTCCCTTTGCCATGCTCCCCATCCCCGTGACCAACTATCAACTACTAATTTGTACTTCTTTAACTTTATGTGTAAAAATAATGAGGGGGGACACAATATGACAGACTGTTAGAATTGAACAAAAAAATTATAATTTTCATACTCTCTCCCAAATACATATCTATATACATAAAGGAATTCAATGCCAAACAGCTAAGTTGGTAGAAAAAACTCCAATTTACATATTAAATGAATTAATTAGTCTACCTAGCCAACAAACATGGCCATCTCTGGGCTCTGGGCCAGGCTGGATAGGCTCTCAGAAGACATCAGATAGAACTTCTCAGGTTCCATCCACTCTGACCCTTCCCTGAAGTACCTGCTGGGCTCTCAGACTCACCTGAATGGGGTCTCTGAAAGAGAGGACTCCATGTAGAAGTCTGAATGCCTCTCTGGATGGTTAATGATGGAGACTGAAGCGCTGTCCCCAGACAAGGCAGCAAGATGGAGTAAAGCATTGGTCCCACTCTGACTTAAGAATCCAAAATAACAAGTAGGTCCTGTAAAGCTCAGGCTTGCACGTACAGAAAAGAGATCATTTCTACTTCATTTATCTGCTCATTAGCCACTGTTTCCAATGTTACTCCCACTTATGGGCCCTGATTTCCCTGTGGGACACTGGTCTGGATGGATTGAAAATTTCTACTGTTGATTCTTTGTTCCCAAAGGACCAGGTTAGAAGTCAAGTGAATCCTGTTTTCATTATTCCTTCTCCATGATTCTCCTACCTGCAAAAGGTCTCACCTTATCTCAACCTCCCAGAACCTTATCCCAATCCTGAGTTAAAGTTCTCTTAGAAGTCTAGATTGAGGATACTGTCTGCACTAGATCCCTTGGTCTTCAAAGCATTGGAACCTGGTTGAAATGTGTGCCATCATGCACCATCAAACAAAGGGGATAAATTCTGAGAAACACGGGGTAGGTTAGGTAGCATAGAGTGCACTTACACAAACTTAGGTGGTTAGCCTACTTCATACCTAGGCTATGTGGTATAGTCTTTTGCTCTTTAGGGGAAGAAAAAAATTATTTCTACCCTTCTGGTTACTTTGCTGACACATCCTTGTTACAAAGGTCAGATTAATAGAAGAAAACCAATAAAGTTTAATTACATGTATTTCCTCTGCATACATAAAAGAGACCTAGGAAAACTGAGTAACTCCCCAGAATGACCTGCGGTATCATCTTAACTACCATTTTAACTAAAGATAGAAGAAGGTGCTGGAGATGGCTGTAGTCAGTTATGTAAGGTTATCAAGAAAAGCCCAGTCAATGAGATAAGTTTGTTATGCAGCTGTAAGTCATTGTCTTCTTCATTGATGAGTTTCTAGAGAAAAGGTCACCCCCCTTTTTCTGGTACAGACAGGGAGACACCCTTACAATTGGAGATTTTCCTTACTATGCAAATGTTCCTTACAAAGTGTAACCTGTACTTGGATTTCAGAGCTTCTCCGATGACTGCTGTTTCTTAAAATTAACCAGCTTAAAATAATCTTTGTGGCCAATTGACATATTTTGGCGTGAGAAATTCTGTTTCCTTGCATTTTCTAGGTTACAGACCTGTATAATGTGTTATTTTACAGTACACTGCAGGAAATTGTATCACAATGACTATTTGTGTAATGCCTTAAGTTCTGATGTTACCAAGGCTATGAAGTCTTAGACGATAGGAAATTTTCAGCAACATTATAATCTTATGGGATCAACCTTATATGTGTGGTCTCTTGTTGACCAAAATGTCCTTATCAGCTCCTGACTATGTGCACTCACTCTAGAGGCTGTGATAAATTCTGTGTTTGTTTCTTTTATATAAATGCCTTTCAATATCACCAAATAATGTACTTCAGAAAAAGTGTTAGTAGTAGGCAGAATTAGGACCTCCAAAACATGTCTACATCCTACTCCCTGGAAATTTTGTATGTACTATTTATTATAGAAATGGAGGTTAAGGAAGCCCTTGGAATAAGTTTGCCTATCAGCTGACTTTAAGAAAAAACATTGGCCCTGATTAAGCAGGTGGAACTAATGTTATCACCTTGGTCTTAGAAAATGGAACAGGAAGGAACACTAGCTGGAATCAGAGGGAGATTAGGAGATGTTACACTGGTGACTTTGGAGATGGAGAAAAGGCCAGGAGGCAAGAAACATATGTGGCCATGAGAAACTGGAATAGGAGAGGCAACGAATTCTCTCCATTTTTGATTGAATCTTTTGTTGTTGGTGGTGGTGGTGTTGTTATTGAGTCATATGAATTCTTCGTATATTTTGGATATTAAGCCCTTATAGAAGGTGTTGCTTGCAAATATATTTTCCCATTTGGATGGTTGTCTCTTTACCTTGTTGACAATTTCTTTGCTGAGCAGAAGCTTTTTATTTGATGTAGTCGCATACATTTATTTTTACTTTTACTTCCCTTGCCTTTGAAGTGAAATTCATAAAATCTTCTTTCAGTCCAAGGTCCATGAGTTTAGTTCCTATGTTTTCTTTATGAATTTTATTGATTCTG
>NW_011889600.1:8707-9813 GCF_000151845.1 Pteropus vampyrus | reverse complement strand
ATTTGATGTAGTCGCATACATTTATTTTTACTTTTACTTCCCTTGCCTTTGAAGTGAAATTCATAAAATCTTCTTTCAGTCCAAGGTCCATGAGTTTAGTTCCTATGTTTTCTTTATGAATTTTATTGATTCTGGTCTTATATTCAGGTCTTTAGTCCATTTTGAGTTAATTTTGGTGATACACAACAGTCTAGTTTCATTCTTTTGCAGGTGGATTTCCAGTTTTCCCAGCACTATTTATTAAGAGGCTTTCCTTTCTCCACCATATGTTTTTGGCTTTTTTGTTGAAAATTATTTGCCCATATAAATATGGGTTTACTTCTGGGCTCTCGATTCTGTTCCACTGGTCCATGTGTCTGTTTTGCTGCCAATACAATGCCGTTTTGATTACTTTCGCATTGTAGTACAATTTGAAGTCGGGCAGAGTGATACCTCCAGCCTTGTTCTTTTTTCTCAGGATGGCTTTGGCAATTTGGGGTCTTTTGTGCTTCCATACAAATCTTATGATTTTTTGTTTTATTTCTTTAAAAATTGCCAATGAGATTTTGATGGGGATTGCATTAAATCTGTATAATGCTTTAGGTAATACGGTCATTTAAACTATGTTGATTCTTCCAATCCAAGAACATAGAAAATCTTTCCATTTCTTTGTATCTTCTTCAATTTCTTTTAATAGGGTCTTGTAGTTTTGATTATATAGGTCCTTCACATGTTTTGTTAGATTTATTCCTAGGTATTTTATTCTTTTTGTTGCAATTGCAAAAGGCATTATTTTTTCCACTTCTATTTCTGACGCTTCTTTCTTAGAGTATAGGAACGCTATGGATTTTTGGACATTGACTTTGTATTCAAAAACTGTACTGTATTTGCTTATTGTTTCTAGTATTGTTCTTATGGAGTGTTTAGGGTTTTCTATATAGAGAATCATGTCATCCTCAAATAGTGACAGTTTGACTCTTCATTTGCTATTTGGATGCCTTTTATATCTCTTTCTTGTCTGATTGCACTTGCTACAACTTCCAATGTTAAAATGAATAGCAGTGGTGATAGTGGACAACCTTGTCTTGTTCCTGATCTTAGAAGGAAGGTTTTTAGTTTTTCAACAT
>NW_011889600.1:6163-7547 GCF_000151845.1 Pteropus vampyrus | reverse complement strand
CAAAAGTTTTGATATGTTATACTATTGTTATCATTTGTATCTGTGTATCTCTTGATCTATTTATTTCTTCTCTGACCCAGTTATTCTTCAGTAGCATGTTGTTTAATCTCCACGTATTTGTGGTTCTTACTGATTTCTTTTTGCACTTGATCTCTTGTTTCAAAGCATTATGATCAGAGAATATGGTTGATATGATTTCAACCCTCTTATATTTATTGAGGTTATTTCTGTGTCCCAGTATGTGGACAATTCTTGAGAATGTACCATGTGCACTAGAGAAGAATGTATAAGCAGCTGTTTTGGGATGGAAGGCTCTGTAAATGTCAATTAAGTCCATTTGGTCTAATGTGTCATTTAAGGATGTTATTTCTTTATTGCTTTTCTGCTTGGATGATCTGTCCATATCCGACAGTGGGGTATTTAGTTACTGTACTACGATAGTGTTTTGGTTTGTTTTTCCTTTTAATTGTTAGTAATTTCTTTACATATTTCGGGCTCCCTGATTGGGAGCATAGATATTAGTAAGTGTTATGTCTTCTTGGTGCATGATTCCCTTCATCATTATGCAGTGTCTCTCAGTATCTTTATCTTTTTCATTTTGAAGTCTATTTCATTCGATATGAGTACTGCTACTCTCACTTTTCTCTGAATGCCATTTGCTTAATATATCATTTTCCACCCTTTCGCTTTGAGACTATATTTGTTTTTAGAGCTGAGATGTGTCTCCTGGAGGCAGCATATGGTTGGGTTTTATTTTTTTAGTTCATTCTGCAACTCTGTGCCTTTTTATTCATGAGTTCAGTCTATTTACATTTAGGATGATTATTGAATTATGAGGTCTTATAGCTATTTTATGTTTTGCTTCTAGTAGCTTGATGTTTCCATTGCTTCCTTGTCCTTGTGTTTCTGTTTTCTTTATTTTGTTTGGTTTTTGTGGGTTTAGCTTCTGGTTTTTCTTGTTTTCTGTTATATACTTCAGTTCTGAATCTTTGGTGTGTGGTTACCATTACGAATAGGAAAAAGATAGTTGCATAGATACAGTCATCCATTTTCTTCTGCATGTGCCTTATCTCATTTTCTCTTTGGGAATTTTGATCTTTGAATTCTCTCCTTTTCATTCATTGTTGTCTCAGTTTGTCCCTATGTATTCTGAATGTTCATTATTATCTTGTTATAATAATTCTCTTCTTATTATTTAAGCTTATAATGTCCTGTTCTTAGTAAGGGTTGCACTCCTCTGCTTCTATTTGCCTGATACTCACTTTACTCCTAATCATGTATTTCTTTTTACTTTGTTATTTTGTTTTAGGTGAACTGACAACTTTCAGTATTTCCTGTAGTGCAGGCCTCGTAGTAGAGAATTCCCTGAATTTGTGTATGTCTG
>NW_011889600.1:5770-6113 GCF_000151845.1 Pteropus vampyrus | reverse complement strand
CTTTGTTATTTTGTTTTAGGTGAACTGACAACTTTCAGTATTTCCTGTAGTGCAGGCCTCGTAGTAGAGAATTCCCTGAATTTGTGTATGTCTGAGAAGGTCTTAATTTCTCCTTCATATCTAAAGGAGAGCTTAGCTGGATACATTATTTTATGCTGGTAGTTTCTTTCACTTAATATTTTAAATATTTGATTCCATTCTTTTCTGGCTTGTCAGGTTTGTGCTGAGAAGACCGATGATAATCTAAAGGGTTTTCCTTTATAGGTTACCATGTTCTTTACCCGGGCAGCCCTGAGAATTCTGTCTTTGTCATTGATTTTTGATAATTTTAATACAATGTGTC
>NW_011889600.1:4104-5720 GCF_000151845.1 Pteropus vampyrus | reverse complement strand
GGCAGCCCTGAGAATTCTGTCTTTGTCATTGATTTTTGATAATTTTAATACAATGTGTCTTGGTGAAGGCCTTTCTGGGTAGAGATAATTGGGTGTTCTGTTGACTTCTTGAATTCTAAGTTCTACCTCATTCCTTAGGTTTGGGAAATCTCATCCACTATTTGTCTGAAAATGCTTTCTAGTCTCTGCTCCTTTTTTACCCCTTTGGTAATGCCCATTATTCTTATGTGTCTTCTCCTGATGGTATCAGCTAGTTCTTGAATTTCTCTTTCATTATTTTTCATTCTTTGATTTCTCTCTTCTTCCTTCTGATGCATTTCTAGATTTCTGTCTTCAATATCACTGATCCTTTCCTTCATTTGGTCAACTCTATTTCCCAAGCTTGCTATTTCATTTTTCAATTTTTGCAGTGTGTTCTTCATCTCCAGAAGATCTTTTTGGTTCCTTTTGAGGGTCTCAATCTCCTTGCTCTGCTTATCTAGTTTTTTTTTCATTCCTGTTGATTTGTTGATTTGAGTTGTTTTTGATCTCTCTGAGTTTTTTGTTGATTTGTGTTGTTTTTGATCTCTCTGAGTTTTTTTCCGAAATACCATCCTGAATTCTCTGTCATTTAAGTCTCATATTTCTATGTCTGTACGCTTATTTTCTGGAGATTTTGCTCTTTCTTTCTGAGATGCCTTGTCACCTTGGTTGTTCATGGTGTTTAATGGACTATTTCTCTGCATGGGCATTAATGGAAGTGTATTCTGCTGTTTTTCCAGAAAGAAGATTTATTATATAAAGGTCTCTCTTTAGCTTGTTCCAGAGAAGGTGCTCCTCTTTGATTTCCAGTAGGTGGTGTCTAAGCCTCTTGGATCCCTGCTTTATATAAAGCCTAAAAATCTTTTTTATTTTTTATAGATATTTAATCACACTTGCTACTCTCAGTTTCAGGGCCTGTCAGTGTTCCAACAGTTTTGGCAGTTTTTGCTCAGATTCCCCTGAGCTTTGCATTGATCGATCTAGGAGGTATGAGGGTAGGGGGTCTCTGGGTTGGGGAGGGTGTCTGCAGCTCAGCCTCACTTTGGATCCAGAGCCGGTAAAATCAACTCTTGTTTCTCTGCATCCTGTCCTGCTTCTCTGCTTTCTGCCTGATGACAGGACCCTGCTGCCAGCTGCTAGAAGTTCCGGCACATCTAGGCAAGCTGATCAGGAATCTGATACACGTTTACCTCTCCCCCTCCTTTTGCAAGGAGCTCCAGCAGCTGCGAGAGGCAGCTTTTTTATCTCTCCCAGTACACTGCCTGATGCCTGGAGTTCTGACCTGTGGTAGCTCTTTTGCGCAGATCCCATGCTCAGACATGCTGGTGTGCTGTTTAGGTGTTTTTTGTTGAGTTTTAGATGTTCAGCTTATTGTTGTTTCAAAGGGAGAGATCTGAGGATGTCTCCCACTCTGCCATGTTTCCCAGAATCAAGCTTCATCTTAATTTTAACGAGTTATTTTTCTATCTTAATGTCCAATGGTCTCAAAATCAGAATCACAGTTTATTTTATGCAATGGGGAATTCCCTGTACCAGCTAATGGGGCAGAATCTCCACATTGACTTAATTGTTTTCTTCTACTCAGTGGGTGTTTC
>NW_011889600.1:2903-4054 GCF_000151845.1 Pteropus vampyrus | reverse complement strand
GGCAGAATCTCCACATTGACTTAATTGTTTTCTTCTACTCAGTGGGTGTTTCGAAACAAAATACTCTTGCACAAAGAAAGCAAAATGAATGTAAATGCTTAAATTCAGTTTCCTCCAAAAACATTTATTGGATAAATGTCTGCATAACATCACTATTCTTGTTACTAAATCTGAGTTCGTGTGCCCAAAGCTTTGAAAGACCAAAACTCAAAACTGGTGATTTGGGGTAAGGAAAGGTGTCAACTGAGAAGATGGGAGACCTAATGGTGCCTCAAATCCATCTTGCTCGCTGAAATAGGTTAAGGGTTTTTAAGGGGCTGGGGGAACAGGTATGCTGAAGTGCTGATAAAGCAAGTTTTACTTAAAGGAACTTGGAACTTGGCCATGATGGTAAAGGGGCATCAAAACCCAATATTCCTGGATAAGCAACACTTAGATTCTGAAATGGTTTCAGTGTTCAAGTTCCAGATGTGTCCTGGTCCTTTGGTTCCGGGTGTGAGGGGGAAGCGAGACTTGAGTTCTAGATGCAATTTCTCCTCTGCCCATGGTGAGGCTGCATGACTTGCAGTCTTGGTCTATTGTCTCTGAAAAACAACTCAGTTCTTGTCAATTGGATAGGACCGTTTTGAACTGGTCCTGTGGTTATAATTTCCCTCTTTTTGTTGTTTATGCCTCAGTACAAAAAAAAAATAGATCAACGAGGTCCACGTTTAATTTAGAGGGAGGATTAGCTTTAAGATAGAGTCAGATTTGTCTGCCCATGAAGTTCCTCTTATCCAGCTCTTACAATCTCACAGGCGTACCTCTTCTGTGATGGTCCCTGAGCCTTAGAAAAGGAATTCTTTATGTTCAATTTACAAGCAGTTCTCTGCTTGTAAATGGTAGAAGTAGCAGCAAGCCAGGATAGTTGTACCCTAATATGAGACAAAAATAAAGAGTAACTTTTGTTATTATGTCCCCAGGACCCAAACCATAATGAGCTGGCCACTGTACAAACACTTTTTTCTTGCATGCAATTGTTTTGTCAATTACAATGGACATTTCAATATTATTTTATATTATTTTTAAGTGTAAAGCATAATGGTTAGATATTTACATAACTTACAAAATGATGTCCCTTATAAGTCTAGTGCCCACCTGGCACCATATAA
>NW_011889600.1:417-1953 GCF_000151845.1 Pteropus vampyrus | reverse complement strand
TTTTTCAACTCAGCAGCCTTTTTGTCCCTCAGTGTCAGGAAGGACCTCTTCTGAATGCCATCTCTCATGTCACAGAGAAGGTGCATGGATTGAGCGCAGCTCATGTCCAGGGTCAACAGGCAACAGGTGCAAAACTTAATAACAAGAAAAATTCAAAACAAATATAGAACAACATAACAACCTAGTCCAGATGATGAATTTAAACCAGAGGCTCAAACCTATAGATAATGAAACAAAGATCATTATTCTCTTAGATAGATCAAAGTTCTTGATGACAGATTCAATAACCAGAAAAGATTCCCCCTTTTCCTTTAGCTTAGAAAACATAAACAAAGGCATGTTTCTTCCAAGGAAAAGAGAGAAATGAAGTAAGAATTGATAGTAAGAAAAGAGTTGTACAAGCCTGACTCAATCGTTTTGACCATTTGTTTCCTTCAGAGCTCAGCCACTTTAATTTTTGGACTGTTTTTGTTTCAGGTCATCAGACAGTGTGCAAGTCCAGTCCAGGTTTGGAGCCTTCTTTAGTTGTGACACATGCACCCAAGAGTCTACTCCCCAAAGTTTAGCGGCACAGGGGTCAGTCAACAGCACTTGATAAGGGCTCTTCACGTGCACTAGAGGGAATCATTTTTGATGTGGCTTTTCTAGTAAACAAAATCTCCAGGTTATCGAGTATGGAATTTGAGTTTTTCACCTCATTGGAGTGCACTGTGAAAAGTTTGTCCTATCAAAGCATGATTATTTTCCATAGAAGAAATTAGCCTTTACAATATTGAATGGTGCCTTTTTTTTTTTTTACCAACTGTGGATCAAAAGAAGCAGGAGCCAAATGCATGGGGCGTCCTATAATCCTATAATTATCTCAGTAAATGAAAGCTTATGAGCCTCCAAAGGAGTAGAACTGAGATTTAAAAGGACAAACAGCAATGTTTTTTGCCAAGGTATTTGAGGAGTTTCTACTAATTTTGCCAACTGAATCTGAATAATGCTATTAGTACATCCAAGTAAACCTGGAGACTGAGGACAGTGAGCACAGTGAAAATGTCATAGAATGGGCCCAACAGCAGGCTTGTTAGAGCAGCTGACCATTGAAGTGAGTCCTCCATCACCGTACAGCTGGAGAGGAGTTCCCCAAGTGGGAATAATTTTCTCTAGCAGGTCTTCAGCACTGGGGAGGCTTTAGCTTGTCTGCAAGGGAAAGCTTCCATCCAGTGAGAAAACATACATATGACTAAAACATATTCGTGTCCATGAGATGGGAGAAGCTGTATGAAATCTATCTGCCAAATGTCAGATGGTCCCTTAGGCAATTTAAACCATCCGGGGGCAGTGTGAACAGGCTTCCTTGGGTTGTACTTTGGACACGCAGGACTCTAAAGGTAGGCACTTTGTGGCCTGGTTAATATCACCACCACTCCCCCCCCGGCCTCAATGTAGATTTATGGATGCTGTCATTTTGTCAGTGGACCAATGGTTTAATGCATGTACAGTAGTCAGGAGTGGAAACTTTAGAGTTTCTGGTAGAATGGGGTTGTT
>NW_011889600.1:0-367 GCF_000151845.1 Pteropus vampyrus | reverse complement strand
TTTAATGCATGTACAGTAGTCAGGAGTGGAAACTTTAGAGTTTCTGGTAGAATGGGGTTGTTATTTGGTCCAAAGCAGAGCTTTCATTCCCTATCCAACCAGCAATTGTTGGATTTCCATTCTTGTTTTTCTTTTTTCAGAGCCAATTGTTTTGGCTTCTCTAGCCAATTTTTCAAAGTTATCACCTGGAGAAATATGTCTTTAAAGCAGGACGGAGGTTTGACTGCTGCTGATGCCTTTAAGGGCTGCACTCTTAGCAGAAACGTCAGCAAGGTGATTTCCTTTAGCTTCCAAGGAGTCAGGATTAGAATGTCCTGGAATCTCAATAACGGATAAAGCATAGGGAAAAGTATAGCATCCAGTAATT
>NW_011889599.1:1228379-1230091 GCF_000151845.1 Pteropus vampyrus | reverse complement strand
ATAAATGGAAAAATATTTAGGCTTTAAAGTATAGGTAAGATACTTCTCCAACTTTACAAGGGCAAATTAAAAAAAAAAAAGGATGGGATAGAAATAAAAACAGAGGGCAGATAAGAGAATTAAATGCACATTATTCATAAAAGGACTTTTTTAAAAAGCATATATTAATTTTTTTGGCTTTATTGTTAACTGACAGTGATGGGAAATAAAATGTAATAAAAAGTAGATGTCATAGTACTTTATAAACAAGAAAATAAAAGTGAAAAAAATTATAAGAAAAATGGACCTTTGTTAAAAACCACAATGAAAGGTACGAGGATAGGGAGAAGCACACAGCTGAACTGACCATTTTTTGTGATCAGAGCACTTTCCTTTATCATGTCTTCAATTATAGAATTTCTAAGTGTGAAAAATAAACATCACGTAAACTAAATTTTTAAATATAGTACTTTCTTTCTAAACTAATGAAAAATCTTATCACACTTAGCTCTGTTAGGATGAAAAAATAAGTTACATTCATATATTTTAAGTAGAAGAAAAGGGACTATGGATAGAATGAACTCAAACAAGGACATACCTAAAATGAAAATTCCAGTCTTCTGTACTACCCAGTAGTGAGATGAGAGACATGAGCCATGAGCTATATGAGTAAATTGAAGATCCCTTTTAGACAAGATTGATGATGCTGAAAGAGTGCCAAAACTGGCTGTGTAAAACCTTGTTTCAAATTTTGGCTCTGTCCCTTATCAAGCACTCAACTTTGTAAAAAAATATTGAACTTTATATTAGCTGTAAAGTTGGACTAAGCATCTGACCCTCATATTTAAAAGTTGTTCTGAAGTTCAAAAGACATCATGTATTTACAAGAGTTTAGAAAATGGTAAAATGCCATAAAATTGAAATCAAATTAATCTGGATAGAGAAATAAATGACTCTCGAGAATCTGCAGAATTGTACTTGTTGCGAGTCTTGGTTCTGCCTCTAGTTATCCTCTCTGGATCTTAGATATCTTTACTGGAAAACAAAAGAGATTATCTCTAAGCCCACTTCAGCTCGAACTTCAATTACTTATACAAGAAAAAATCTTTTTCAAGATCCAGTTTCTCTTGTCAGCATACCTTCTTCCTGAGTGAACTTGTCTACTTCTGAATTAGCTTAACTGTATATGTTATCATTTATTTTAAAACTATAAATTTTGACTACTATATTATATGCTATTGAGCACTAGTCTATATCTCCAATACAAATTCTTCCCAAAGGTCAGAAATCTTATCCTGCCTATGCTAGAAATACATCATATACTAAATGTGAAAACTATTAAATGGTTATCTCCTCCATCTCCAGAAATCGAACAAAAATATTCTTCTTTTGCAATTACCCACTCAATCGCTGGCACTAAAAGCCATCTCAGTAACTTGGTTTTATAAAAAAGAGAAAAAGAGAGAATCAATCTTGATACTTCCTTTCTCTTCATTCCATAAAACAATTAATTATAATTTTTAAAAACCTTTGTATTTAAGTATTTATTTGTTCCATATGGGCTACATTTTCTAAAAGAGAATATGAAAACAAGCCACTTGGAAAAACTCACAAATATAAAAATAAATAACATAAAAAGAGAAATACACTCATCTCTCAAGCCTAAATATTGTTAAGTTTACACTATATAATTATTTTCTGCATATTTATAAATATTTAAGTATTTTAATTTT
>NW_011889599.1:1219508-1221519 GCF_000151845.1 Pteropus vampyrus | reverse complement strand
GACTGCACTTTGATTCAGATTCTGAGAACACCAACCGCTCTACCTCCATGACTCCCATGAAAGTCACACAATGGGGAGCTACTACTTCTGATGGTAGTTGATGGTATTCTCAGTTACATCTGAATGAAAAAAGAAAAGTGAAAAACTACCACTCTCAAGAATGATGACTCTATGTTTTAGGGTGAAAGAATGAAATTCCCTGAGACATGTCATGTTAGTATATTTGTTTTTGTGTCTGGAGTAGACAGTGATTTTTCACTAATGGATAGAGAAATATTAAGGTTAATACTAAGTATATGCAAATTTATAAATAACAAAGCAAAACAAACAAAAACCCAAAGAACTACTAAGAGTGCTATGGATCTACACACATGGTAAGTGGAGAAAGCTCTGGGTTTAATATGATTTGGCTCTAGGTAAGCCTTTTCATTTTGTCCCAGCTTTGTTTTTGTTGAACCATCTTAATGCAACCATTGAAGACAGGTAACATGTTGTGGTAAACTTTTGAATATTTATATGCTTTTATACTTGGAAGAAGTTTTCAACAGTGAATAAATACTTAGATTTACAAGAAGGCTTTTTGTTCAGCAGAAATGGAAAATCTAGGGCCTTGCTTTATTATTGGAGGATAGCATTGCTTTATAAGCTGAGCTGAGTGCAGCTTTAGAGAGTAATGGTACTATACACTATGTAAAACAGTAGGATTTTTTTTTTTCCGAAAAAAATAAGGGAAAAAAGGGCCGGCAACCAAAGTGCCTCAAAAAAAAGAAAAAAAACAACGGAAACAATGGTTAAAAAAAAAAATTTGGAAAAAAAAGAATAATCTTGCCAGGACTTAGCAACATTAAGTAGTACAAAATAACTGTTAAAACCTATGTCAAGTGTTCCAACAATATTAGTGAGAAAAATCATAGTAATAGGTAAAATATCTTAATTCCCAAATAGTTGTAATGTTAAAAGTGTTCTACATTCCAAATGTAAAAACTATACCTTGTATTAATTAACCTAACTATTTCTTGTCCAGTATCATAGCATTGAGGGCTGCCAGAACTGTAATTGTGTGTGAGTCCTGAATTTTTGCCAGTTCTGGATGTAGTCTCATTTGCATATTTATAAGTCACAGCCTTGTGCAGGTGCCAGAATGTTGCAAAATGTTTTGTGACTATTTGTTGCAGCAATAGAGGAAAATAATAGATTACCCTTTTAAAAATCCCATTATATACCATAAAACATAACATGTAATGCTGCAAAGGCTTTGTAACAATTATTCCACACCAAGTGAAGCGATACTTTTTTTGTGAAAAATGTAAATGATAGAGATCCAGAGCACAGGAAATAAAATAGAGATTTTCTTATATATGATGAATTAGAACTAGGTTTTAGTTAAGTGATCAACTAACATTTTTTTCTGGATAGATATATCCCATGTACAAGGGAAAAACTAGAATTCAGAAAGTACATTATCCACTAAAATTAAAGTCTTAAATACTTTATTTCTTAAATACCTTATTTCCACCAAATAAAATACTAAAACACAGTTCTTAAAAAATAGAAACACCCGATCCCCCTTCAAATACACATGTACATACACACAAACACATAAACACACATCACAGGTTTTGTTAATGGAGAAGACTGATCAGTAAATAATATTGTTTTGATACATTTACTTCAGAAAAGATCTGGTCACATTAAAAGAAAATTAAAAGAAAATTTTTGACCATTGGTACCATAAGTTGCCTGTGAGGGTTTTAGATTCATTTTATGTTTCTGGACTTTAAAAGAAAAGTCTTACCCATGTACATGCACATGCAAACACACTCACTTATGCACACACACGTATTTTCTGTTCTGTGCATTCATGGAGTCAGTGTCTTAGCTATTCTGACTAAAGCCTAAATAAGGTTTTTGTTGTTATTGTTTTACAAAATAGACCTATAAGAAATTACATCAGTCAACTTGGTTAACAATGGATAGCATTACTATAATATTACTATAATAAATATATATA
>NW_011889599.1:1219000-1219458 GCF_000151845.1 Pteropus vampyrus | reverse complement strand
GCCAGTGTTCCCATGGGCGATGGCCAAACAGTAATTTTCAGCTTATATACAATTGATTATTTTTCATGCCACGCAAGGAAGCAGGGTTACACAGGTTAAATTGGCAGTTAGCGTATGAGCTCATTGTTACAAGTTTCATGATTAACGGAATGTGGTTAGGGGTTCCAGAAACTAGGCCTAAGTTACGGACTTCCTTTGTCCAGTTTCAGGTTTTAATTATTCTTTAACCCTTTCATATTTCAGCGGGATATTACAGGCATCACATGCCCGAAATCAGGTTGTGGAAAACTTGCGTGCCGTGATCCAAGAGTCCGGTCAACGATGTGCCGCTGGCAGGGGCGAGTGCCCTGAAGGCCAAGGCGGCACTAACTGAGTACAGAGGAACGGATTCAGTCTCACCTGTACATCGCGTACTTCCGTCTGGATTTGAACGCTCTCTTTGCTCCCGTGGTCTAGAC
>NW_011889599.1:1107940-1216482 GCF_000151845.1 Pteropus vampyrus | reverse complement strand
GTGCCGGCTCCTGAACCTGTGGATGCAAATATGCTGCCTCGGCAACTGAGATCACCATGGCAAAGGATAACGGAGACTTAGGCTTTGAACTGAGCCCCTGACCCACTGTAAGCCCCGTCGCCAAGCGCTGCTCCAATAGCATCCCACACGTCCAGCGATATGGCGATATTGCGAATGGGCTTCAGGATTGTTCTGAGACGCAGCTTGGACGCCGCTGTTTCCGAAGCAAGCTTGGATTCTTGGAACGTCAACAAAGTGTCAAGTCGACTATGGAATATGTGGCACGTTTCACGGTGCAATTTCGTACGAAGCAGTTTAGGCCGCCGTGCTTCTGGAAAGGGGCGTACATGCTGAAGAGAACGCGACGAGCTTCGATACATGGGTTGCTATGGCTTTTCTGCTCCCGCGCTTCCTTAGCGTCCAAAGATGCGTTCGGAGAATTAGGAACGTTGGAGCCAGTCGGGAGCGCAGGCCAAGGATACTGGTGTTTCAATACTTCCTGGGTGTAATGCAGAAGTCCGGTCAACGACTCGCGACAGTGTTGCTGTCTGCACTGAAGTCGGAGGCGGCACTCGCACGGTCCAGAGGGAGGGATTGCATTACTTTTCTGTGCTTCGTGTAATGCATGTTGGAGTCGAGGGCCCTCTTTGCTCCGCCCTTCTACAATGAACCGGAGTTCCAACTCTGACACACTGGAGCCCTGTTTATGATGCGAGCTGTTGTCCTCCGTCCCAAAGAGCTGGTGGGAATGATCCTGTCGAGATCACTGGCCATGCTCTCCACATCGATCCAGTCTGCACATGCAGCTAGTCCTACAGTGGCCATTTGCTTGTCGTTCATCAAAGCGCATCTGCAATAGCTCCGTTCTACAGTGTCTTTTGCCAAGGTGAACGGAATCCGCGGCGACACCGTACAGTGTCACCGTGGAAAACGATCAGGAACGCTTTCTGGCGAAGATGCTTTTCTTCTCGTTGCCAGCAACCTCGGCCAGAAGTGAACCGTACATGGGTGAAGCCCTTCCACAAGAAATGGACGGCCTTGTCCCGGACACTTTAATTCTTACACACCGCAATGCTGGTAGAGCCTTCAAGCTGGGTTCCAGGTCTTCTAAATGGCTAAGTTGGATCCCACTGACGACCACTCCTTGCGTCCAAGGCTTTGAATGAAGAAGATTCCAATGAGCAGGCCCCGTTCGAAACACGTCCTCCATCCAAAGAGATATACAGAGATTTCCAAGGGCTGCGGTATTGCTAGAAGAAGCGTCTGGAGAACCGCTCTTCCTGGCCACCTAAGAATTTTCTAACACACGCAGAGTGTTGAAATCGATTGTGACCACCTGGCCGTCTTAAAGGGTGGATATTCGTACGAAGCGGGTTCCGGCTGCCATAGTCTGGAAAGGAGCGTAGACGATGAAAAGAACACAAAGGGTTGCGAGACACTAGACGCTACCTCCTTTTCAATTCGGTGCGACCCTGGCTGCCAGAAAGCTGCACTGAGAAAAGCAGGACATTCAAAGTGCATCGGCATCACATGCCCGAAAACAGGTTTTGGAAAACTTGTGTGCCGTGATCCAGGAGTCCGGTCAACGATGTGTTGCTGGCAGTGGCGTGTGCCCTGAAGGCCAAGGCGGCACTAACTCAGTACAGAGGAACGGATTCAGTCTCACCTGTACATCGCGTACTACTGTCTGGATTTGAACGCTCTCTTTGCTCCCGTGGTCTAGACCGGAATGAAGTTCAAACACCGCCTGACACACTGGAGCTCTGTTTCTAATGCGATGTGTCTTCTGTGCCGAAGTGCAGGTAGGAGCCTTCCTTAGAGATCAGTGGTCACGCTCTTACCATCTCTAAAGGCCTCCCTTTAGAGATGTGTGTTCCGATGTTGAATGGACACTAACGCAGTCCCCACGAAGGGATTCCAGTTTACACCTGTACAGCACGAGACCATTTTTGAACTGGACAGTCCTTTGGCTCCGCAATTCTGGCACGGAAAGAAGTACAGACTCTGTCTGATGCACCAGAGCTCTCTTCCTGAGGAGACCTGCCGTCAGAAGCAATGAACTGCTAGGAATCATTCTTCAGAGATCAGTGGGCATGCACTTCCCATCTATACAGTCTCCACGTGCAGGTATTACTACGGTGGCAGCCAGCTTGTCGTTTATGAAAGCGGAGCTTGAGTAGCCCTCCTAGGCAGTGCCCTCGGCCAAGGTGAACGGAATCCGCTGCGTCTCGACAGTCATGTCCCTGTCGAAGGCGATGAGAACCCGTTCTGGTGACGAATTGCTTCTCATCTCGTCCTAGGCGGAAACGGACGGCGACGGACGGTCCCTGCTTGGTGTCAGGAAGGAAGGAATCGACCACTTCTGCCCACTGATTTTCCCATTAGACACGGAAACAGTGCCGTCTCCTGAACCTGTTAATGCAAATATGCTGCCTCGGGAATTGAGATCACCATGGCGAAGGATAATGGAGACTTAGGGTTTGAACTGAGCCCCTTGACCCACTTTAAGCCCCGTCGCCTAGCGTTGCTTCAAAGCCATCCCACGTGCCCAGCGATATGGCGATATTGTGAATGGGCTTCAGGCTTGTTCTGTGAAGCCACTTGGCCGCCGCTGTTTCCAAAGCAACCTTGGACTCTTGGAACGTCAAGAAAGGGTGAAGTCGATTATGGAATACGTGGCACGTTTCATGGTGGAATTTCGAACCAAGCGGGTTCATGCCGCTATGCTTTTGGAAAGGTGCTTACATCCTGAAGAGATAGCAACGAGCTGCGATAGATGAGGTGCAATGGCTTTTTCACTCCTGCACTTCCTTTGCCGTCCAAGGATGCGTTCGGAGAATTATGACCTTTAGAGCCAGTCAGCAGCGCAGGCCAAGGAAATGGGTGTTTAAATATTTCCTGGCTTTAACGCAGAAGTCCGGTCAACGACTCACGACAGTATTGCTGTCTGCACTGAAGTCTGAGGCGGCAGTCGCATGGTACAGAGGGAGGGATTGCATTACTTATCTGTGCTTCACGTAATGCATGTTTGAGTCGAAGGCCCTCTTTGCTCCACTCTTCTGGAATAAAACGGAGTTCAAACTCTGACACCCTGGAGCTCTGTTTATGATGCGAACTGTTCTCAGTACCAAAGACCTGATTGGAATCATTCTTGGAGACCAACTATGTACTTACCAATCATACATTTCACATGCAGGTATTAACAGTAGCAGTTCCAATCTACTGTGTAAGTGCGAATCAGACATCAGAACATACAGAAATACTATTTGCGAAGCATTGAGCATACTTCTGGATTACATAAAACAAGTTTTCAATAAACTTTTTTTTGGCCAGCTAACAGTCATAATTTTCCTATCGCATCATGTGATCTGTACAGTATCTATAATCTATTTCACATTTTGTTGACGTTCGAAGATTCCAAGGTTACTTCAGAAAAACCTGTCGTCAAGACATTTTTTCTTAGAACAATACTGAAGCCCATTGAAAATATCTCCATGTCACTTGGCATATAGGATGGGTTTAGAGCACCACTTCGAAATGGAGCTTATACAGGAAAAACAGCTCCATTCAAAGCCTATGTCTCAATTATTATTCGTCGTGGTGATCCAACTTCCTGAGGAGGCATATTTGGATCCAAAGTTTAAGGTGCCACCAGTGTTTTGGTGTCTAAACTGAAAATCTGTGGGGAAAGGCCTTCCATTGCTTTCCGCATTACACCAAATCTTGACTGATCATTGTTGTACGTTTTAGCTTAGAACGACATTGGAAGCACATCGTCACCAGAATGAAAGCTCATTTCCTTCAACCGTGACACTACAGGCGAGCCACGGTGGATTCCGTTTTCCGTGGCAAAGGAAACTGTCTAGGAGGGCAATTGAAGCTCCGCTTTCAAAAACGACATGCAAGCTGCCATTGTGTTAATACTGGCACATGTGGATGGTATAGATGATACGTGTGTGACCACTGATCTCTAAACAATTATTCCTCCCAGCTCTTTGGTACTGTAGGCAGATCGCATTAGAAACGGAGCTCCAGTGTGTCAGACAGAGTTTGAACTTCATTCCGTTCTGGATTATGGGATCATAGAGATTGTTCATATCAAAAATGTTACGTTCAGGATGGATATAAACTGTAATCCCTCCCTTTGTACTGTGTTAGGGCCGCCTTAGACTTCAGAGCACACACCAATACTAGAGGCGAATCGTTGACCGGACTTCTGGATACTTCTGGATTACAGAACGCAAGTCTTCAAAAACCTGTTATTGGCACGTGTTGCTTACTGACTCTACTGCTCATACATTTCTTTTTGTATCTTTATTGTAATAAATGCAGCACAGTATTGAAAAGCCGTACCATCTTGTGTATCGCAACTCTTCGTGTTCTCTTCAGTTTCTACACTTCCTTCCCAAGCATGGCAGCCTAAAGTGTCTTTGTACGAATTTTCACCTGAAATCTGCCATTTTTTCATAATCAATTTCACAGTTTGTTTATGTTGGAAGATTTCAACGTTACTTCAGTAACCGCACTTGTCTAGTTTCTTCTTAGAACAATACTACAGCTCATTCAATATATGTATATAACACTTGGCATGTAGTAGAAATTTGTAGTATCACTTCAAAACATGAGCTTACAGATATTAAGCCACTCAATTGAATGCCGTTGCCTTAACCTTTAGTTGTCAGTGTTATCTAACTTCCTGATTAAGCACAGTTTGATCTAGGTTTTAAGGCTCCAGCAGTGCATCAGCGTTTGATCTGCATATCTTTGGGTGATGTCCTTCAAATTCAATATGTATTCCACCTATCATTTACTGTTGATTTTTGCTCTTCCTCACTGAGGTCTACTTTACAAGCCACCGTTGGAATACCAGGAAGAAAGAAAGCTTTCACCACCATTCACTCTGACATCATCTTGATCATAAACTTCCCAGCTTTCAGAACTGTGAGAAACAAATGTTTATTTTCGAAGGCACCCAGTATATGATACTTTGCTATATAAGCCTAAACTAAGACAACCTGCTTTCTTGTATTAAGCAGCAGTCTATATTCAGTCTATATTCTACATATCTCCATTGACTACTGTGTGTGTTTGTGGGTTTGTACAGTATATTTTTACCAACAAAATATTCTTCTGTTGCACTAACAAATGCAGCAGTTGTGACTTCAGATATACAAAAGAATAGTTTTTCTGTTAAAATTTGGTGACGGATTTGTTTTAAGTAGAATCTGATATTTTCGCAGTTCCAGGTCTTCCTATCCGGGGTACCGATCTCAGTATGTACGGATTCCTTGCTAAGAAACATTGGCTTGATGATCCTTATCAACATTAGTCCTACTTCCAAACTACCATATAGTTATCCCTGTGAGGCTTATCCTTCACAATTTCTAATTTTCCCTTCCCACATTTTCCAGGATGCTGGTAAAATTTTTGATAGAAAAGATCATTTCCATATCTTGATTTGTAATCCTAATAGTGATATTTTTGCTCTTTGTGAGTACTACATGTTCTTTTATATCCTTCCTGGCCTAAGAACGTTACAGCACAATAAGATATCTACTGTTCTCTCTTGTCACTATGTGCTAGGTTTGATGCATCCAACTAATGGCTGCATGCCGCATGGGTGGCATTATTAATATTGTGTTTTTTTAAATGAAGTTCAACCATTTTATCTGACTTCTGTGAGTCTAAATTATCAGCAGCTTCTTTTGTGACATTTCCCCACTCTTGAGGGTCTCCTGATCAGACATCCACATTATGAATTACTTGCTATTTTTCATCAGGAGCTTCATTGTGATTATCCTTATTTCCTACATGTTCATCATTACTATTCTCTTGAGGATCCTCTCATCTGTAGTCAACTCCAAATTATTTCCACATTCTTTTCCATTACACACACACACACACACACACACACAGACACATACATATAATGTATATAAGCAACGTTCTTCCAACTCTTCTCTGGACCAAGGCATGACCATATCTATTTTCTACATGGTAATAAATCCTTGTTAAACTGCATTATTTATTGCTTAAAAAAAACCGAAGTGTTGGATTTCCTGAAAACTTCTCTTTAAGACTCAAAGTCAGTCTGGATAAGAACTACAGAGGAAGAAAAATGGCATAGATGATAGAGGCTTGTTCTTCTCCTCTTGCAACTACAGCAAAGTTGTGACAGAAACATGGAGCAAACAGCAAGCAGAGTTACCAGGGGTCTGGATGAACAGAAACCCTACAACAATTAGAGAGAAATAAGAAATCGCCCTGCAACAGTAAGAGGTAGGAGAGAGTAAAGACATAAATCTGCCCAGTTCTGAGCACCTCACTGGGACAGAAGCTATGGAAGGGGTTGCCAGCAACTGCACACCTTCCTCTTAAAGGGGTCATGTCCACAACTGGACTTTTGCAGTGACAGACTCATTCACTCTGAGCACCAGTGCCAGTCAGCTACTCGGAGACACCAGGGACTTCCAGGGAGATATTGACTTGTTGGAGTGTAAGCTTTCTCCTGGGCAGAAGTGCTGGCGGTATCCGTTGTTCCTCTGTTGAGCCTCCTATCTCGCAGTGTGCAGACACAGTGCTGCCATAGCTGAGACATTCTAAAACTGGAAAACAGGTCACTCTGCCCAGAGGATTCCCTAAAACTGCACCTCCTCCAACTTCCAGCCCTAGGCGGGCCACATCCAGTTGTGCCTTCAGTGATTCCTAGACCCCTTGTTAAGCAGCTTCAAGATCCACACTGGTGGCAGCTGGCCTTGGTTTCTAGCATAAACTTTTGAGGCAAATATAAGCACAGCATCTGTGAATTGCTTGCTGAATCTTAACAGCTGGCCCTAGAAAGGCACAGGCTGGGGGCAGAACCTGGCCCACAGCTGAGCCCCTCTCAGGACTGGGTTGCTGGACACCTACTAAATAAAAGCATGCTAATAAGACTGGAAGACAAGGAGCTTTGCTTAGGACATAGAAACAGACACAGAACGGCAGTCAAAATGGGAAGACCAAGAAGCAGAAACCATCTGAAAGAACAGAACAGAGAACCAGGAATAATTGAGTCAAGCAATCTAACAGACACAGAATTCAAAACGCTGGTTATAAAAACAATCAATGAACTTAGGAGAAGTGTAGAAGAACTCATTGAGTAGTTTAACAAAGAGATAAAAAATATAAAAATGGAAATGGACATTATAAAAGAAACCAGTCAGAAGTCAATAATCTGTCATCTGAGATGCCATTAGAGGGACTCAACAGAATAAATGAAGAAGAGGATCGAACCACCAGTATAGAGGATGGAGAATCCAAGGACATCCAGTCAGAACAGCAAGAAAAAAAAAGCCAAGATTATGATAGTACCTGAAGGAGCCTATGGGGTAAAATTAAATGGAACAGCACGCATGTCATAGGGATACCTGAAGGAGAAGAGGAAGAATGAGAAGTTGAAAACCTATCTGAAAAAAATAATGATAGAAAACTTCCCTAACCTGGTGAAGGAAATAGACAGAAAACCCCAGAATGCTCATGAGCCGCAAAAAAGATGAACCCAAAGAGGCACACATCAAGGCACATCAGAATTAAAATGCCAAAGGTTAAATACAAAGAGAGAATCCTAAAAGCAGCAAGAGAATAGCAATTAGTTACCTTCATGGGAGCACCCTTAAGACTGGCAGCTGATTACTCAAAAGAAACTTTGCAGGACGGAAGGTCTCGGCATAAGATATTCAACGTGATGAAAATTCAGGATCAACAACCAAAAATACTTTATCCAGCAAAGTTATTATTTAGAGTCAAAGGACAGATAAAAAGCTTCCCAGAAAAAGAAAAAGAAGCTAAAGGAATTAATCAACACCAAGCCAATATGACAGGAAATGTTGGAAGGCCTTTTTAAAGAAAACACATGTATCAAAAAGGAATAAAGAATGGTAATAACTACAGATCTATCAACAAGTACCGCAAATGGAAGAGAATTTAGTGCTCCAACCAAAAGATGGAGTGGCCGAATAGATACATAAACAAGGCCCCTACATATGCTGCCTACGAGAGACTCACTTCAGATTAAAAGACACACACAGACTAAAAGGAAAGGAATAGAAAAAGATATTGCCTTGATGGCCCTAGAGGGTATCGTGCCAAATGCAATAAGTCTGACAGAGAAAGACAAATATCACATGATTTCACACACATGTGAAATCTAAACAACAGTAACAACGACAATGAAAACAAACTCATAGATACAGAGAATATTTTGAGGGACACTAGATAGAAGGGGTTCGGGGGATTAAGCACAATTGGAGTTACAAAATAGTCATAGAGATATAAATTCAGAAGGGTAGCTTAAGAAAATAGTCTACCATGTTGTAAATAAGGAGGAAGAGAGATGCTAGATTTTTGTATTGTGATCGTTTTGTGAGTTATATAGATCTCTAATCCTTATGCTGTACAACTGAAACTAATATATAGTATGCCAACTATAATTGAAAAACTCATTGAATTGTGTTATGTAAATATGAGGAACTATTGGTCTATTATATTTCAATAAAGCTGTAAAGAATTACAGATAAAAGTACTATGGAAGAAGATGCTTAAGAAACATTTTATTTTTCTTAATGTTCGATACATCATTATATTACCTGGGACTGAATCTTTCCTCTGATACTTTGTACCACTCTACTCTTTCTTCTACAGCTACTCTCATTTCTTAAGTTGTTTTCTTTCCTTCTTTTGGAAAGCTTTCTAAATCCCTCCTATCTTTGAGGTAAACTTCCAAATGACTTGGAACAGAACTAATTTTCTTTTGGACATGCAGGGTCTAAACAGATAAGAAGGAATGAAAAGAGGATATTGACATTTACTAAACATGTATCATGTGTTCAGCATTTTATATCAAAAATGTTATTTAATCTCTGAAACCTATCACTCAGCTAAATATTGTTAGTCTCATTTTTCACATGAAGAGAAATCTGATGACTGAATGAACCAAATGACTTATCTAAGGTCATGCAGCTAAGAACTGGAGGTGATGAGACTCAAAGCCAGATCTGTTTGTTTCTATTTCATTTAACTTACTCTCAAAGAAATCTCTACTTCATCATCATTTCCAGTAGATATTATGTTCCTTGCTGAATCAGAGTGTAAAAACATAATTCATTTATTAGTATATTTAATTAATGTGTTTTTTCTTTTGTTGTTGAGTGGTCTGCATCAAGATTGCCCTACATACACTATTGTAAGCACTCAGTGATAGGAACTATCTTTCCTATCTGACAATGAGGGTATAATGAAAAGATATATATGTAATAAAGGCATTGGTTTCCTCATTTCTTCATCTACAATCTAAAAATTATGTCACATGCCCTCCCCCATTTTTTTTTTAATTTTTGAGACATCTCAAATCATACCCTATAAGACACTACAGATTTTATCTACAAATAAATTTATTCTAGCTATGGCATATGCACTCATATTTGCTGAAGTTCCACTTTTGGGGTCAGATGATTGATTAATCTGAATTCTGGACTCAGCCATAGTCCTGCCACAAATCTTGGAACTGTAAGGAAATTTTTATTCATTCATTTCACAAGCAGTTTTCGCTCCTACTTTGTAAAAGGCACTGGGGTAGAGAGTTGGGTCTCAAAGATGAACATAACATAGCTTCTGCTTTCTAGAAGCCACATGTTCAAAAATGCTCCCTTTTATCCAAATTGGAACAGTTAGGAGCCTAGAGATAGGGCCTTTTCTTTGGTAGTCCCACTTGTACTTCAGGCACCACAGAAAAATATCTTCTGTCATTTCACCGTGTTTTAAGCTAAACACTATGTTTTTTGGGCTTTTCTGGCCTTAAGGTATGACCAGGGAACTGAAATATATTTTTATTGGTTTATCAATTACTTTCTTTCCTGTGTACCTCTGTTTCTGCTTGTCCTTCATCAACTGGGTGGATGTGTTTATAGGGTGGGGAGAAACTATATAAGCACGCACACACACACACACACACACACACACACACACACACACACACACACATTTATCCTGCAGCAAAAACCTTTGTTAGTTTAGAAAGTGCAAGGAAGGAGAGGAGATATCTCTCAGAGCATGGGCAACCTAGTCAGGTGCATGTAGTCAGGTGCTGGTATACATTCTTGTTTCCTGTTAGAAACTAAATTTCATATAAGATCCAAGAAGGTAAGGGGTATATGAAAAGGCAAGCCCTCATGTCCCCTTTGTCAGCTTTAATCAGAGCATCTTCTATTTTTGAATGTATACTAACCTTTGTCTTAACTAATCTTGATGTAAATAACTCTATATTAAAGACACTCTTCATTCTCTGCACAAAATATTCTGACAAATGACATGTGCTGATAAATACTTGTAACTAGTTAGCTACTCTCTGTATGCCCACACAGTTATGATCCTGTGCCACTAATTCTGTTACCTTATCAAAAGTCAGTTGTTTTTCTAAAATCTGTTTGTGTTTGTCATACTTGTTTATGTAAGTATAATATTGGATAAATTTAAGAAACTTATAGGAACCAGCACAATATGAAGCAAAATTAGCTGTTTCTAGAAAAACTAACTTACAAGCATTGAAAAGACTAAATAGAGGCAGGTTACTAAAATATTGTTGAATTAGAAGTAAAAGAATTGGGACAAAAATTGAAAACCGTTGAAGGAGAATTATATACTTACCTTACTTGGCAAGTGTCTTTAAGTTATTGTTTCACTTAAAGAAAGTGAAACAGGAAGTCAAAAATAATGTATTATGGGTGAGGTTTATGAAAGAATGATTACACAGAACTCCATCAGTCAACCCATCATCAAAGAAAGGGTCTTGGCCTCATATCAAAAAATTAGCTAAGAACTTTGAGGAAACATGGCAGAGTGAGAGACATCCTCAGATCTATCCCCTTGAAACAACAATAAGCTGAACATCTAAAACTCAACAAAAACCACCCAAACTGCACAACAGCACATCCGAGTGTGGGATCTGTGCATAAGAGCTACCACAGGTCAGAACCCCAGCTGTTGGGAGAAATAAAGAAGCTGCCCCTTGCAGCTGCCAGAGCTCCTTGCAGGAGGGAGGGGGGCACATGGGAGAAGTTATGGTGACTTCCCTGAACAGCCCTCCCCGAGAGTGCTGGGAGCTCCATGTGGCTGGTGGAAGGGACCAGCCATCAGGACAGACAGAAGAGAAGCAGGATGGGACAGTGGAGATAAAACAGTTGATTTTTACCAGCCGCAGTTGCAAAACTGAGGGGGAGCCACAGGTTGCAACACCCAACCCAGAAAGCACCTCCCCCCATACCCTCAGAGACTAATTGCTTGGGGGCCCCAGGGGAATCTGAGCAAACACCATTGAGACTATCGTTGACACTGACAGGGACTGAAGCTGAGAGTAGTGAGGGTGATTAAATATCTACAAAAAAATTTTAAAAAGATGTTATTAAAACTCTCTATAAAGCAGAGATCCAGGAGGCGTAGATGCTACCTACTGGAAACCAAAAGAAAAGCACCTTCTTTGCAACAGGCTTAAGAGACACCTTTATATAATCAATCTTCTTTCTGGGAAAACAGCAGAATACACTTCCATTAATACCCAGGCGGAGTAATAATCCACTAAACATCATGAACAACCAAGGTGACAAAGCATTTCAGAAAGAAAAAGAAAAATCTCCAGAAAATGAGCTTACAGACATAGAAATATGCGACTTAAATGAGAGAAAATTCAGAATGGTACTTGTGAAAAACTTCAATGAGTTCCGAAATGAGTCATTTCAACAATTTCAAGAACTGAACAAACAACTAGATGAGCAGACCAAGGAGATTTAAACCCTCAAAAAGAACAGAATAGATATTCTGGAGATAAAAAACACACTACGAGAGTTGAAAAATGACGTAGCGAGCTTGAGAAATAGAGTTGACCAAATAGAGGAAAGGATCAGTGATATCAAAGACAGAAATCTAGAAATAAATGAGAAGGAAACAGGGAGAAAACGAAGAATGAAAAATAATGAAAGAGAAATACAAGAACTAGCTGATACAATCAGGAGAGGAAACATAAAAATAATGGCATTATCAAAGGTGAGCAAAAGGAGCAGGGACTAGAAAGCATTTTCAGACAGAGTTGACGAGAATTTCTCAAATCTAAGGAATGAACTGGAGCTTAAAATTCAAGAAGTCACCAGAACACCCAATTATCTCAACCTCAAAAAAGCCTTCATCAAGACACGTTGTATTAAAGTTCTCATAAACTCAAGGCAGCCAGGGAGAAAAAAACTGTAACTTATAAAGGAAACCCATTAGATTGTCATTGGATTTTTCTGCACAAACCTTACAAGCATGAAAAAAATGGAATCATATATTTAACCTATTAAGTGAAAGGAACTACCAACCTAGAGTAATGTATCCAGCAAAGCTCTCCTTTAGCTATAAAGGAGAAATAAAGACTTTTCCAGACATACAAAAATTGAGGGAATTCTCCACTATGAGGTCTGCACTACAAGAAATATTGAAAGGGGTCAGCTCACCTAAAACAAAATGACAAAAAAAACAAAAAACAAAACAAAAAAACAAAAAACCATAATTAGGAATAAAGTGACTATCCAGCAAATAGAAACAGAGGAGTGCAAGCCTTACTAAGCAAAGGGCATTATAAGCTTAAATAATAAGAGAATTGCTCTAGGAAAATAGTAATGAACGTTCAGCATACATAGGGACGAATTGAGATAACAGTGACTGGAAAGGAGAGGATTGAAAGATTCAAACTCAAAAACAGGAATGGAAATAAGACACGCATAGAAGAAAATGGAGCACTGTATGTATATATATATATATATATATATACCACACAGCAAAGATTCAGAATTGAAGTATATAACATGAAACAAGAAGAACGAGAGGCAAAACCCACAAAAGCCAACCAAAATAAAGAAAACAGAAATGCAAGGACAAGGTAGCAGTGGAAACACCGAGGTAATAAAGCAAAAGATAAAATGGCTATAAGAAGACCTCGCATTTCAATAACACCTTAAGTGTAAATGAACTTAACTTAGCAATAAAGAGCTGCAGAATTGATCGATAAACAAAACCCAACCATATGCTGCCTCCAGAAGACACATGTCAGGTCCAAAGACAAATATAGACTCAAAGTGAAAGGGTGGAAAATGATATTTCAAGCAAATGACATTTAGAGAAAAGTGGGAGTAGCAGTACTAATGTTGGAAGAAATAGACTTCAAAATTAAAAAAAAAAAGATAAAGAAAGATACTGAGAGACACTTCATAATGATAAAGGAAACTATACACCAAGAAGACATAACACTTATTCATATATATGCTCTCAATCACGGAGCCCCAAAATATATAAAGCAATTACTGACTGAACTAAAGGGAGAAACAGACCAAAACACTATCATAGTAGGTGACCTAAATACCACACTGTCGGATATGAACAGTTCATCCAAACAGAAAACTAATAAGGAAATAACATCCTTAAATGGCACGTAAAACAACTTAATTGACATTTACAGAGCCTTCCAGCCCAAAACAGCTGCTTATACATTCTTCTCTGGTGCACATGGAACGTTCTCAAGGATTGACCACATACTGGGACACAGAGATAGCCTCAACAAATATAAGAGGGTTGAAATCATATCAACCATTTTCTCTGATCATAATGCTCTGAAACCAAAGATCCACTGCAAAAAGAAATCCAGAAGAACCAAAAATATATGGAGATTGAACAACACGCTACTGAAGAATGACTGGGTCAGAGGAGAAATAAAAAAAAGAGATCGAGAGATACATAGAAACAAATGATAATGATAGTAAAACGTATCAAATTTTTGGGACACGGCAAAAGCGGTCATAAGAGGAAAGTTCATATCATTACAGGCCTACCTCCAAAAACAAGAACAAGTCCATATAAACAACTTAACATTTCATCTTAGAAAACTAGAAAAGGAAGAACAAATAAACCCTAAGGTCAGCAGAAGGACAGAAATAATCAAAATTAGAGCAGAAATAGTTGAAATTGAAAAAAAAAACCAATAAAATAGTAAATGCAACAAAGCTGGTTCTGTGAGAAGGTTAATAAAATTGACAAATCTCTGGCTAGACTCACTAAAGTAAAAAGAGAAAGGACACAAATCAACAAATTCAGGGATGAAAGAGGGGAAATTCTGACAGATATCGTAGAAATACAGAAGCTCATATAAGTATACTATGAAAAAGTACATAACACCAAATTTAGTAACCTAAAAGAAATGGACCAGTACTTTGAAAAATGCAACCTTCCTAGACTGAATCAAGAAGATCTGGAAAATCGAAATAGACCAATTAGCAGTATGGACATCGAAACAATGATCAAAAACCTACCAAGAGTAAAAGTCCAGGACCAGATGGCTACACCAGTGAATTCTTCCAAACATTCAAAGAAGATTTAATACCTATTCTCCTCAAACTCTTCCAAAAAATAGAAGAGGAGGCAATACTGCCCAACTCATTTTATGAGTCCAGTATTAGTCTGATACCCAAACCTGGTAAAGATAGCACACAAACAAGAGAACTATGGACCAATATCTCTCATGAACACAGATGCAAAGTCCTAAATAAGATACTAGCGAACTGAATACAGCAACATATTAAAAAGATTATACACTACGGTCAAGCAGGCTTTATCCCAGAGGTACAGGGTTGGGTCAACATACACAAATCAATTAATGTGATACACCGCATAAACAAAATAAATAATAAGAGCCATACAATCATATCAATGGATGTAGAAAAAAACTTTGGACAAGATACAGCATCCATTTATGATCAAAACACTTAACAAAATCAATATAGAAGAAAAGTACCTTAACATAAGAAAGGCCATATATAACAAATCCTCAACCAACATTATACTTAATGGTGAAAAGCTAAAGACCTTCCCTCTAAGATCAAGAACAAGGCAAGGCTGTCCACTATCGCCACTATTATTCAATATAACTTTGGAGGTCCTAGCGAGTGCAATCAGGGATGAGAAAGATATAAAAGGCATCCAAATAGGAAACAAAGAAGTCAAACTGTCAGTATTTGCAAATGACACAATTCTCTATATAGAAAACCCTAAATACTCCACAAGAACATTACTAGAAATAATAAGCAATTGCCGTAAAGTCTCTGGATACAAAATCGACTTTCAAAAACCCAGTGTTCTTATACTCTAATAATGAAGCATCAGAAAAAGAAGTCAAAAAATCATTCCTTTTGCAATTGCAACAAACAGAATAAAACACATAGGAATCAATCTAACGAAACACGTGAGGAGCCTATATCGTGAAAACTACAAGACCCTATTAAAAGAAATCGAAAAAGATACAGAGATGGAAAGATATTCCATGTTTTTGGATTGGAAGAATCAACATAGTTAAAAACGTCCATACTACCTAAATCTTTGTACAGATCGAATGCAATCCCCATCAAAATCTCATCGGCATTTTTTAAAGAAATAGAACAAAACATGATCAGATTTGTGTGGAAGCACAGAAGACCTCGAATTGCCAAAGCCATCCTGAGAAAAAAGAACGAGGCAAGAGGCATCACTCTGCTCAACTTCAAATTATACTACAAAGTGACAGTAATCAAAACGGCATGATCTTGTCAGCAAAACAGACACAAAACTAGACTTTTGTATCACCACACACCAAAATGAACTCAAAATGGATTAAGGACCTGAATATAAGACCTGAAACAATATAATGCACAGAAGAAAACATAGGAACAAAAGTCAAGGACCTTGGACTTAAAGAGGATTGTATGAATTTGACCTCAAAAGGAAGGGAAGTAATAGCAAAATGAATGAATGAATAAATTAATGGGACTACATCAAACTAAAAAGCTTCTGCTAAGCAACAGAAGCCATCAACAAGGGAAAGAGGGTCCCTTTAGTTTGGGTGATGAGGGCTGCAGCTCAGCCTCAGTATTGCAACCATGGCAGGTAAAAATCAACTATTGATTCTCTGCCTTCCCTGCTTCACTGCTTTTTGCCCTGATGACTGGGCCCTGTCACTGGCATCGTGTAGCTCAGTGCTTTCCTAGGCAGGTCTGTTCAGGGAACTCACTGCACCTTCTCCCTCCCCCTCCCTCTACAGGGAGCTCCGGCTGCCAGAGGCAGCTTTTTTTTGGTTTCTCCCAGTCCACTGCCCGACACCCGGAGTTCTGACCTATGGTAGCTCTTATGTGCAGATCTCACACTCAGACGCACTGCTGTGCAGATTGAGTGTTATTTGTTGATTGTTATTTGTTTGATCTTCATCTTATTGTCTGTTCATGGGGAGAGATCTGCAGATGTCTCTCACTTTGCCATATTTCTCCAAATTATAGATTTTTTCAAATATAGTTGGCATACAGTAATATACCAGTTTCAGTTGTAGAACCTAGTGATGAGACATCCACATAACTCACAGAGTTCACTCCACTAAATCTATTACTCCACTTTCCTCTCATATTTATTACAACAATATTAACCATCTTCGCCATGCTACATTCTACATCTCGATGTCTACTATGAAACTATCCATTTGAACCTCTTAATCCTTTTGCCTTATTATTTCCAATCCCCAAGTCCCCTCTCATCTAGGAACCCTTGAAATATTCTCTGTATCATTGAGTTTATTACTGTTGTTGTTATTGTTGTTGTTGTTGTTGCTTATTAAATTCTTTAGGTTCTATATGTACATGAAATTATGCAATATTTGTCTTTCTCTATCCTTCCCATTTCATTCAGAGCAATACCCTCTAGGTCCATAAGGCAATATATTTCTCCATCCCCTTCTTTTTAGTCTATGTGTGTCTTTTAAACTAATGTGAGTCTCTTGTAGGCAGCATATGCAGGGGTCTTGTTTTCTTATCCATTCAGCCACTCTATCTTCAGTTTGAAGCACTTAATTCTTTTCAATTTGAGGTATTTTTTGACAGGAATGTAGTTATTACCATTCTTTAATCTTATTTTATTTAATATATGTATTACATTTCCTGTAATACTAGCTTGGTATTGATAAATTTCTTTAGCATATTTTTGTCTGGGAAGCCCTTTATCCATCCTTCGATTCTAAATGATAGCTTTGCTGGATAAAGTATTCTTGTTTGTGGCTTCTGGATTTTCATCACGTCGGCTATTTCGTGCCAAACCCTTCTGTCCAGCATAGTTTCTTTTGAGAAATCAGGTGCCAGTCTTATGGGTACTGTCTTGTAGGTAACTAACTGATTTTCTTTGCTGCTTTTAATATCCTCTTTTTGTCTTTTACCTTTGGCATTTTAATTATGATGTGTCTTGGTATGGACCTCTTTGAGTTCCTCTTTCTTGGGACTCTGTGAGCTTCCTGGGGTTTTATGTCTATATCCTTTACCAGGTTAGGGAAATTGCCATCATTAAATCTTCACATAGCTCTTCGATATCTTGTCTTGGTACCCCTATATCATGGATATTTTTACCTTTAATAATGTTCCATAGGTTCATTGGTTTATTATTATATCCTTGGCTTCCTTTTCTTGCCATTCTGATTGAGTGTCCTTGGCTTCCCCATTGTCTATTTCAGTGGTTCAATCGTTTTCTTTATCCACTCCGCTTTTTCCATCTAATATACTCTTCATCCAGATAATGCATTCTTCATTCTGTCTGGTTCTCTCTTATAATTTCTATTTTCATTGTTGTGCTTTTTAAAATCTCTTTATTAAAGTTCTTACTGAGTTCATCCACACTTCCCTTAATTTTAGTGAGCATCTTTATAACCAGTGTTTTGAACGCTGCATCTGTCAGATTGCTTGACTCCATTATCTCTGGACCTCTGTTCTCTTCTCTCATATGGTTTCTGCTTCTCTGTCTTCCCATTTTGTCTGCCCTTTTGTTTCAGTTTTCATGAACTAAGCAAAACTCCTAAGTCTCCTGGTCTTAATATTGCAGCTTTGTGTACTCAGTTTCCAGTGGCACAGTCCTGAGAGCTGATAATGTGCTGGTCAAGTTTAGCCCCAGTCTGTGCCCCTCCGGGGTCAGTTGTTAAGATTCAGCAAGCAATCCACAGATGCTGTGCTTATAGTTGCCTCAAGAAACCACACGAGAATCTGAGGCCACCTGCCACTAGTCTTGGCACTGCTCAGCAGGGAGCACCTGACTCTCTGAGTGCACACCTAAATGTGGATTTGTTAGGGCTACAAGTTGGGGGAGGTGGAGTTTCAGGGAATCTTCTTGGTGGAATGACCTCTGTTAACCAGTTTGTTGATGTCTCAGCTCTGGCGGCACTGCATCTGCACACTGGGAGTTGAGAGGCTCAACAGAGGAAAAATGGATACTGTCAGCAGTTCTCCCCAGGAGAGAGCCTTGCCTATGGCCCTCCGTCTGACGACTCAGTGTCCCCCTGTAAGTTCCTGGTGCCCCTGTGCAGCCTACCCTGCGCTGGTGCTCAGAGTGAGCATCTCCATCACCCCGAAAGTCTGCTCATTGACACGGCCTCTTTAAGAGTCATCTGCAGCTGCTGGCTGCTGCTGCCATAGCTTCTATCCCACTCCACCTCTCAGCTGGGCAGCCATGTGTCCTTGCCCTGTTCTACCTCCTTCTGGTGCTGGGTGATTTCTTATTTCTCTCCCTAGTTGTAGAGTTTGTTCATCTAGATCTCAGGTGCCTTTCCTTGCTTTTAGCTTCATGTTTTTGTCACAACTCTGATTTGGTTACAAGAGGGATTAACAAAGCATCTATTATCTATGCCATTTTTTTCTTTCCATTTCCTTTTCTTACCTTTCTATATACGACATGATCACTCCCTTAATCATTAAGCCCTTAGGTCAACATCAGACAAGAAGGTCTGTTGACCACAGAAACAGAGTTTCAGTCAAATGAATACATAACATCTTATAACTCCACACCCATGAAGGCAGAACAACCATATCAGCATCTACTTGAAACCAGACAGAATAATGCCATGGCTGACATCAGGACCTGATTCAATAATCAACTGCCTCCTACTCTAGCCCTGACCAATCAATAGAGCCCACGACCCTATATTCCTTAACTACTAATGAGTTTCCCCCTATATCATCTGTCTTCTAGAGGCCACTGGGGAGCCAGACCTTTGAGTGCTAGCTCATTTGTGTCTCTGGCCTTGGCAACGTTTCCTTAAATAATCCTCTGCCTTCTCTACTCAAAGTCCAGTTTCTGTCTTTTTTTTTTTTTTTTTTTTTGCCTTTGAAGTGTGCAGGCAAAATATATCTTTGGAGTTCAGTAACAATCTGTAACATAGAACATAGCCTAATACTTAGTATGCAGCATATGATTTGAGAAATTTTTATACTATTTGGAAAGTAACCAAAAAATAATGCAAAAGACAGAAACAATGTTTAGTACAGTCATCAATTCTGATGCATTATCCAACTCACTTGTCTTTTGTATATTCTAAAATTGGGATCCACATTGCTTTCAAATAGAACCTTCCTGACGAAAATAATCTGCTACTTCAATATGACCATAAAATTGAAATTCTCTATGTCCTCTAAGACCTTGTCACATAGTACTTTTGTACACAGTACTCTCTTCACTTCTGCAAAAATTTTGCGCTTTCCAGAGGTACATATTTTCTTAAGATTAGGCAGTTCTGATACACTGAAAGGAAGTGCCCCTCAAGCAGTCAGGATTCACTTGCATCAATTTTGTATGATAGAAATCCATTTTGTATACCAAAAACAATGGAGATGAAGCAATAGTCCAAGAAAGGGAAATAGCCTACATTCTTGAGAGTTGGTGGAGCAAAAAGCTAAGAGAAAAAATGTGTTTATTTTGCCCTTCACAGTGGTCAAAGAAGTCTGTGCTAACAGTATCAAAGAGTTCAATTAATTTAAACATGCCTCTAAAAATGATGTTTTATGTTGTTATTTTAAATAGAAAATAAATACTCTTGATTTGAAATCTCACAGGCTAATCAGAGAAAGCACACCTTACACTCTAATGTGTAGAAGAGATGTTCTGGATCATAGTTGCTCATCAGAACCCCATATGCTGATACCAGGAAGCCCATACTGGACCTACTTTCAGAATCTCTGTGAGTTCTCATCACATTTTTTTTGTTTATTTGGAGAACAATGAGCTTTATTAGAGTTTAGTTTTCATCCCAAATTCACTCAATTAAGTGTACAGTTGAATGAGTAGAGATGAATGTATATACTTGCATAATAATTGCCACCCCACAATTAAAATATGGAACATTTATAACATTTTAGAAATTTCCCTCTTGCCTCATCCCAATCTTCTATCTCATCATTGGCACCAGACAGCTACTGTCTTAGAATTTTACATGAGTGAATTCATGTAGTACCTAGAACATTTTGTAAAGCTCACACAAGCGATTCTGATGGAAAGTGATGTTGGGTGCCACTGATATAGAGGCTTCCATAAAGGACAAAGTCAAAGATGATCAGCAAGAGCTGGTTTTGGATTCTAGAAGCATATGTTTACTTCAATTATGATATGAAAAATTATCTTTATAAAACCCTGTGGTTCAAGGGCCATGTAAAATTGTTGAATGAAAATGTATATTGATCTTTAAATTTAAACTTAACATAACTAAATTTATATTAAATTTATATGAATAGAATTTGAAAATCTATTGTGTCAAATATTACATAGCTAAATGACACATCTATTTCTCAGATTCTTTTTCAAATGCAGCCCCGCTCTTCACTTTAAAAACAATTCTGCCTTGATAGGAAGTCATCCAGATGCCAAATATATTTAGCAGTATATGACTAGGGTGTGATAGGGGAATGTGGTCTGGGGTTGAGGATACATTTTACTAGACTAAGTCATTAGCACCATAATAGAGCTTGCAGGCACGAGGTAAATAAGTAAGTGTGGACACAATTACCCATTGTCTTGGAGCAATGGTCTGAACTCTGCCACTGTCTTCATGCATACTTTTGCATCTTTGTTTTCAAGGTTCCCCATTTACAAATGTCATTAAGCAAGATTCTTTCATAAGTTGATTTTGACCTCAACATTCTGTGATTCTCTTTTAGAATTTCTTGAAAAAATGCCTATCATCAATGCTTAATATTAGTTTATAGTATTTGGAAGAAGAAACCTTAAAAATCTCATTGGAATAGTTTGTGAGTTCAGATTATCTTAGCTCCTAGGTTGACCACAGCACCCGTGACAGGGATAAGACCTCCATGTTGGATCTCTATTCTTGGAGCTAAATGTGTTCTTTGAACATTATATTGTATATTACTTTTAATATTACTTTGGGAGTTTACAGAAATCCTATCAAAATGCCAAACTTCATTTAAAGAAATTATATCATCAGTCAGTTTCCCTAGCTTTTTATGATGCAAGAAAAGAAAGATCTACAGAATTAAATTAGTTCAAAGTTTTGAATGTGTATAAGCAAGATCATTTTTCTCTCTTCTCCCTTTGTGAACCACTCACAGCATAGGCATTTTAAATCTAAATCTGGGTTAACTTAATACAGATCTTCCCAGAGTATCCATAAATTTACTGGGTCATGAAATTCACATAGAAAAGAAAGTCAATGTAACCCACAAAATTGTATCACTATTTAGACAGTGTTCCAGAGATATGCATACAGAGCAAAATGAAAAGCTAATCTAGAGAATGTGCTAGCTTAAGTAAAGAAAAAAAAACTTGTATATGCTTAAATCACAATGGAAAAACTGCATATTGATGATGGTGGTATTAAAATGTTTACTTATATCCATACTGATAAGATCACTCACAACCCACTTAAAACCCCAGAGAATGCCTGGTGGAATGTATTCCAAAAATGCTTTGTGGCAGATCAAAAGAATATAGTCCAGAATTGATTTACCATATGATCCAGCAATCCATTTACTGGGTATTTACCCTAAAGATTTGAAAAGACATTTCCGAACAGATATTTGCATACCTATGTTCATAGCAGTATTATTCACAGTGGCCAGGACATGGAAGCAACCAAAGTGTCTTGCAATAGATGATTGGCTAAAGAAGCTGTGGTGCATATATACAATAGAATTTTACTCAGCCGTAAGAAGAGATGAAATACTGCCACTTGCGACAACATGGATGGACCTCGAGATAATCTTGCTAAGCAAAGTAAGCCAGACAGAAAAAGTTGAAAACCACATGATATCACTTATGTGTGGAATATACACCTCAAGCACCCAATGAACAGGACAAAGAGAGACTCATGGACATGGACTATAGGCTAGTGTTTACCAGAGGGTGGCAGGGAAGGGGACGTACATGGGGTAAAAGGGAACAAATATGTGGTGACAGAAAGAACTCTGACTATTGGTGTGGAGAACAAATTGCAAGCTGACAAGGTCCTTGCAATCTGTGAGGCCAGCCAAGGGATGCCTTGCCTCAACAAACCCTCCTGAGAATGGGGAGGTATGAACTGTTCAGGAAACAATGCGGTGTTTCTCTGAGACAGGGAAGTACACTTATAGCCATGAACAGACAGAATGGCAAAAGTTCATAATAGAATGTGGGTTGGGTGATTGTGCCAAAGATGATCTTATCCTAGCTAGCAATTGTATGCTCATGTATAATAGCAGCTTGAAAAAATAAAACTGCACCACTACTCCATCATCAGTGGATAGTGGTCCTCCTGATCCCACCTTTGTCTTTCTCTTGCTTTTCAGTATCTCCCACTGTTCCCACTCAGGGATCAAGCAGGCTGCGCTGGATATGGCAGGTGGTGCCTGAACAGGGACACAAGTACGGGAAGACTCAAAACAGGTAAGTGAAGAGATTCCCTCAAGTAAGTGTACACATAGGATAGAGGGAGAGTTTAGAGGCTAGTCTATGGGTTTATGATAGGTGCACCTAACAATTGAGAAAATTAGACTAGTAGAGTCAGGAGTAAAACATGGGACAACAAGGGTCCAAGGACTGCAAAATTTTTTACAAACGCTTAAAGCAATGCTTAAGGTTCAATGATGTGGAGTGCGTACTCATCAGATTCAGCAATTTTTATATTTTTTTCAGGAAACTTGTCCTTGGTTTCCAGACAGCGGCACAGTAAATTCAGAGACTTGGGGGAAGGTGAGGGTGTGCTTGCATGACCGCTTTTTGGCTGAGGAGCCAAAGGACATTCCTATTCCTACCTTTGCTTTATGGAGTTCAGTAAAAGACACATTAGATCCTACTCCTTTAGCTAATCGTCTCCCTGCTGCTTCCCCACCAGGAGAGAAGGTGCAGATGTTAAAAAGCACAGTGGACAGGTATGAAGCACCGAAGAAGTCAGGAACAGAGCCTACTGCTCCTAGGTTTAAGGAGACCCTTCCTCTGAAGTATGAACAGGAATTAGAAAGAGAGGCCAGGAACTATTATCATCCAGAATCTTCAGATGAAGAAAAGTCCGAAAGTGAAGGGGAGGATTCTGCAGCAGGATTAGTTGCTGCACTAGCTAAACTTTCCAGGGGCGCTCCTCCTGCTCAGTTATCCCAACCACCTAACTTGAGATCTAAGAATCATCATTCTGGAGTGTCATATTCCCTGGTGCAAAAAGGAATCCAGAAAGCTAGAGAAAGAGGACAAGATATGGAGGGCTTTCAGGTTTTCCCCATAACAGAGGGACTTAACAATCAGGAGCAGATTGTCCGAGAGCTTTCAGCCATTCCTTTTAAGACATTGAAAGATTTAAAACAGGCCTGTGCAACCTATGGTCTTACTGCTCCTTTTACTTTGGCGTTGCTTGAAGAACTGCAATGTGAAATTCTGCCTTCCTATGACTGGAAAACAATTGCTAAGGCTTGTTTGTCGGGGGAGATTATCTATTATGGAAAAGTGAATGGTATGAGCTCAGTGAACAGCAAGCCAGTTGTAACCCAGCTAATGCTATTCCTATTACAGTAGAAATGTTAACTGGAGAGAAATAGCATCTAGATCTGATATAACAAATAACGTTTCAGTCAGGCACATCAACAAATTAACATTTGTGCTATGAAGTCTTGGTGCAGTTTGCCTATATCAGGAGCCAAGTCAGGGGAACTCAGCAGCGTGCAGTAGGGGCTGGATGAGGTATGCCAGGACCTTGTTTCCCATCTCTTACAGCCAGTTTGTGATGCTGAAGCAGGAGAAAGAATAGTAAAACAGCTTGCTTCTGAGAATGCCAATAAACCCTGCCAAACCCAGCACATATTAGAATATGTGCTGATATTGGGCTGGCTTATGTACAAGGAGCTGTATTATCTGCTGCATTAACTCGAACCTTAGGAAACTTAAAGGGCCCGCAGGGCAAAGGAGGAAAAGGTGCAAGAACTTGTTTCGGTGAGGTGGAGTTGGACACTCTGCCAGGGAATGTCCTACCAGAAGCTTGGCTGAGGGGCAGGGATGCCATCTCACCCCTCGAAGTAGTGAGGTGGCCCAACCTAGAGTGCCTAGAATTTGCCCAAGATGTCAGCAAAGAAGGCATTGGGCTAATGAATGCAAATCACGTCATGACGCCCAGGGCAATTTCCTGGAAGGAAACGGGCCACGGGGCCAGCTCCGGCCCCGTCAAATAATGGGGGCTCTTACTTCCAAGCCATCGGTAGTTCTTCCCCCAACGTGGAACAGCTACCCCGGAGAGAGCTGCAATCTGCAATTCTGTCTCCAGGGTACCAGATAAGCCCACCATTCAACAACTCTGCCACGCTACACCAGGAAGTGCAGGTATGGACTTCAGTCCCAGCACCAGATATGTATTAACTCCTGAAATGGGGCTTCAAGCCATCCCTACAGGGCTGTGGGGTCCTATTCCTCCTGGAACTGTAGGTCTTCTATTAGGTAGAAGTAGCATAACTATGAAAGGATTTCCGTGTTGCCAGGAGTCATAGATGAAGATTATATGGGAGAGATTAAGGTGATGGCTGAAACCACAAGAACTATTGTTCAAATATTGTCCACTGATAGAAATGCTCAATTAGAGCTTATTCCCCATATAAAAACAGGGAAAATGTTAATCTCTAAAGAAAGAGGAGAATCTGGATTTGGGTCTTTAGATATTTTGTGAGTTCAGCAAATAAAACAAGAGGGACCTACAATGACTTTATTGATAGAGGAAAAAATGTTTTCTGGTCTTTTAGATACTGCAGCTGATGTATCAGTTATTGATGATAAGCATTGGCCTTCCAATTGGCCTACTGGCCCAGCTTTAACCAAGCTACAAGGCATAGGACAGGCTCAGGGACCACTGCAAAGCTCAAAAATATTACAACGGACAATCCCAATGGTCAGAAGGTTCTTTCCGTCCTTTTGTTCTACGTAACGTTGGCCTGTTAATTTGTGGGGTAGAGATGTTTTATTGCAAGTAAAAGTTATGATTTTTAGTCCTACTGCTCAGGTTTACAATATGATGTTTAGGCAAAGATATAGCCCTCTTAGAGTACTAGGGAAGGAACAATAGGGCCATATGCAGCCAGTACAAGCCAACCTAAAAATGGTTGCACTGGCTTGGATATCAAAATTTATAATTGGGGCCTTGGTGGCTCCTGCTACCTCTGGTAAAGTTATGGCTGGAAAAATCTCTTGGAAGTCAGATGGTCCTGTTTGGGTAGACCAATGGCACCTAACTCAGGAGAAGTTGTCTGCAGCTCAGTAGCTGGTTAAGAACAGCTTATGGCAGGTCATATTGAGCCTTCTATCAGTTCTTGGAATACTGTATTTTTTGTTACAAAAAAGAAATCAGGCCAATGGTGATTACTGCAGGATTTAATAGCAGTTAATTTAACTATGGAAAGTATGGGTGCCACTCAACCTCGCCTCTCTACTCCTACCATGATTCCTGAGAGTTTTCATCTTCTTATTACAGATTTGAAAGACTGTTTCTTTACCATACCTTTAGATCCAGAAGATAAAAAACTTCTTGCCTTTAGCCTCCTTTCACTTAATTTTAAAGAGCCCATGAGAAGGTACCAATGGAGAGTTCTTCCTCAGGGTATGGCTAACAGTCCTACATTATGCCACAATTTTGTTGCTCAAGCAGTTTTGCCAGTTAGAGAAAAGTTTCCAGATTCCTATATCATCAACTATATGGATGTCATCTTGCTTGCGCATGCAGAGGAACAAGTATTAAGCAGGTGCTTGCTGAATTACAGATATCTTTACAAAATTATGGTCTTTCCATTGCACCAGAGAAAGTTCAAAGGTGTGTACCTTTTTCATATTGAGGAACTATAATTTTGCAGTGAACAATTAACCACAAAAGGTTCAAATTCGATTTGACTCATTCAAGACACTTAATAATTTTTAAAAATTACTTGGAGATCTTAATTGGCTTAGGCCACCTTTAGGAATCACCACAAGACAACTACAGCCTTTATTTGATATCTTGAGAGGCGATTCCAATCCCTCTTCTCCAAAAGAATTAACTCCTGCTGCTAAACAGGATTTACAATTAGTAAATGAGACTATACAAAATACACAGACTACCACATTGATCCCTCTCTTCCTTTGATATTAGTAATCTGTGCAACTAGACCTCTTCCTACTGGGATTTTATGGCAAAAGTCAGGGCCAATGGAACAATTACATTTGCATAATTCTGCTCCAAAAGTTCTTAACCCATATTATGAGTTAGTCTCTATCCTTATAGATAAGGGTCAAACTCAGATGCTACGTCTCTTAGGAAGTGATACTAATACTATAATGATTCCTTATAAGCAGAAGCAGCAAGCATGGTTGAATCAGTATTCTGATTCATGGTTATTGTCTTTACCTCAATGTAATGCAACCATTGATTGTCATTAATTATCCACCTGATAAGCTAATACAGTTTTTAATGCAAACTCCTGTTATTTTTCCAAAGGTGATTTCTTGAGTACCTATCCCTAAAGCTGTTACTGTCTTTACAGATGTTTCCATTAATGGTGTTGCTGCAGTACGTGCCCCTACTCAGAAATATTCACAACAAACTGACATGACTTTGGCACAGAGAACTGAAATATTGGCTATAGTTTGGGCATTGGAGTAGTTTCCAAAACGACCTGTAAATATTTATTCAGACAATGCTTATTTATACACTGTAAGCCAGGTTATTGAAACTGCCTTTATTGGACATACAGTAGTGAAAGCCTTTCTCATTTATTCATTCAGCTTCAAAAGCTTATTCGAGCTAGGAATGACCTATGCTTCATTGGACATATACGAGCACACTCACACCTTCCAGGGCCACTAGCTATTCACGCTACCCATGCTAATGGAGCTGTTCTAATTTACTCTTTGTTAGCTGCAGCACTCTCTATACAGCTGACTATAGAGAGCCATCAACTACATCAGAATGTATCCGCCCTGCGTAAGCAATTTGTGTTAACTCGGGAAAATGCTCATCAGAAAGTTAAACAACGTCATCAGTGTCAAATCTATCTACCTGTTCCTCATTATGGAGTTAATCCGCAAGGACTATTACCTAATCATATTTGTTTGTTGGATGTTACTTATGTTGAGTCTGTCCAAAATCCTCCATATGTACATACGATAGTAGACACCAGTTCTGGTTTTACATATACCACCGCATGCTCAGGTGAAAGGACTAAACATGTCATTACTCATTGCTTGCAAACTTTTGCAGTCCTCAGCCTTCCCAAGCAAATCAAGACTGACAACGGGCCTGGATATACTAGTAAAGCATATCAACACTTTTGTACAAAATTTGAGATTGCACATGTAACAGATATATGCTATAATCCTCAAGGGAAAGGCATTATAGAACCTGCTCACTGTACCCTCAAGATTCAAATACAAAAACAAAGGGGAAGTCAGCGTTGTGACTCCACGGAATATCTTAAATCATGTACTTTTTCCTTTAAATTATTTGAATACAGATGATGATGGTCAAATAGCTGCAGAATGTTTCTGGTCTCCTTTGGGGACTCCATGAGCTGTAGTTTGTTGGAAGGATCCATTAAATAATGAATGGCATGCCACAGACCCTGTATTGGTATGGGGACAGGGGCATGTTTGTGTTTTTCCTGAAAGTGCAGATGAATCTCATTGGCTGCCTGAGAGGCTGGTTGGCATAGTGAAGATGGTGGATGGATCAGACATGGAGACGCTCATCCCTCCTCTGAAATGTCTAAAGATCATTCCTCTGGTAGTTGTTCCACATTGTAGGGGAACTTGGAGAGCACATAATCCCACATGGGGAGATATTAGACATATGACATCGGAAAGACAAGGCACAGTTCTGGGTCAGGGTTCGCCTGTTACTCCTGACCAACTGTTTGTGGTCATGTTAGCTCAGCTCGCTGTGCAAGTAAGTGTAGGTAAAGGATAAAATTATTGGACATATTACCTTAATCCCCCTATATTGCATCCAGGTATATGAGAAGATGTTAGTGTACCTATGTTTGTTAATAATACATGAGTTTTAGGAGGCCATTCTGATGACCATATAAAACCACAGTGGGTGAATTTTAATTATTCAGGGGTGTCATCTGTTGCAAACCTGTGTGCTGGAATTCATGCTGGGGTTACTGGGTGATTAAAAATAGAATCCTATCTGAAGACTGCTATGGGAGGGGCTGCTATTGCTCATCTTACTAGACCATGGGACCTGTTTAAGTATTTGTAGCAATTATCTATTCTTGGACTTTTCAATAATACAATGGTAGCGCCAGCAACACAACCTCCTGGAATTCTTTATTGTCCCAATACTACATGAGTAGAATGGAAAGGATGGGTAAAGTGGCTAGAATGTGCTCATCCTTTGCCTTCAGAACATCAGACAACTGGATGGTCACAGAAGGTGTATGATTGGTCTCATCGCCTTGTCGCTCATGAAGACTTGATGACACCTGGAGGATATACAGCCTCTTTGACGATGACCCTTAAAGGACACATTCGAAAGGACTTGTGGAAAGATTTAGCAGCTTTGGACTTTGTTAATGTATCTGATTTGTCTACTGCAGATTTGAACATTAAGCATAGCTATGGAGTTCAAGCCTGTGTTGCCACCCACTATGTTTTTCTAGTTGGACAATTGCAAACAAATGCTTCAAATGGACTTCTTAGTACCAATTGTAATTTAACTAATTGTGTAGTTCCCAATAATAAGGGGTGAGATTTATTGTACCAATTGTAATTTAACTAATTGTGTAGTTCCCAATAATAAGGGGTGAGATTTATTGGTTTTAAATCAACCAAGTTTTATCATGTTACCAACTAAATTAGAAGAACCTAGTATGATGAATGTGGGGTACATACTCTGTTAGAAATGACATCTTCTCTGAGTAGAGATAAGAGAATTATAGGACTTGTTATTGCAGGACTAGAAGCTCTAGTGTCATTAGTAGCTACTGCAGTAACTGCAGCAGTCGCCTTATCACAAAGTATACAAAATGCTAATTTTGTTAATGAGTTGGCTCATAATACTTCTATGGCTATGAAGACACAGACGGTACTGATTTAAAATTAGAGGTTAAGCTGAGTGCTTTAGAATCTGTTGTAGTGCAGCTAGGAAATGATTTGGAAGCTCTTGAAGAAAGCGCAAGTTTGCACTGTCATGCTGTCTCTACAGGGGTATGTGTAACTAATGTACTCTATAACCAATCTAAGTGGAATTGACAATGGGTGCGATCTCATTTAGAAGGTATTTGGCATTGTAATAATTTAAGTTTAGATTTGCATGATTTGCATCAGGAGATTCTGGATGTACAATATGCAAAGGATACTATTATCAAACCAAAAGATTTAGCTAAAGATTTATGAGCTAGTTTGCATGGGTTTGATCCTTTGAATATGGTTAAACATACTTTTTCTATTCAGATGGAATTGTATGATTGCTAGTTGTCTTCTTTTGTGCTTTTTCAGTTGGCTGCCGAATCCTCAATGACAAGTAGCTCAGTCTGAAATTACATTGCATGCTCTGTGGCTTAAAAAAAAAAAAAGAGGGAGATGTGGAGAGCGGATTGCAAGCTGACAAGGTCCTTGCAATCTGTGAGGCCAGCCAAGTGAGGGTAGCCTTGCCTCAACGAATCCTCCTAAGAATGAGGTGGTACGAACTGTTCCGAAAATAATGTGTTGTTTCTCTGAGACAAGGAAGTACACTTATAGCCACAAATAGACAGAACAGCAAAAGTTCGTAATAGAATGTGGGTTGGGTGATTGTGCCAAAGATGATCTTATCCTAGCTAGCAATTGTATGCTCTTGTATAATAGCAGCTTGTAAAAATAAAACTGTGCCACTACTCAATCATCCATGGATAGCGGTCCTCTTGATTTCACTTTTGTCTTTCTCTTGCTTTGCAGCATCTCCTACTATTCCCACTCAGGTATCAAGAAGGCTGTGCTACACGTGGCTTAGGGGTGAGAAACACACAATGCAATATGTGTGTGTGTGTGTATGTGTGCCTTACTGTTGAATTATACACCTGAAACCTAGTGGATTTATTTAACCAATGTCACCATAATAAAATAAATAAATAAATATTAAATAAATAAATAGATAGATAGAAAAAATATAGGAAAGAATAGGTTCTCTTTGAAAACTGTTGGAAATATGGTGACATGTATAAATCTAAACTTATTAAATATTTAATATGATAAATGGAGGACTTTTAGAAATACATGTGAAATAAGATTTCCCAAGTAAAAACATATCCCCCAATCATAGAAATTTCATTATAAATGTGGACATCTCCTAACATGTATGAAATGTGAACCAAAGAGAAGGTTAAGAGTAGCTTCTACTCATATGATAAAGAAAGTTAGGCAGGCATTTCACCTTGAAAGTCACCCCCAACTTTACCCTGACACATTTGGAAAAATGTAACATGTCACAAAGGGATAATAAGGCCCCTAAAGGAAAAAGAGATAGAAGTAGGGGCCCAGGTAAAAGGATGCAAGTGTTCAGTATTCGCCCCAGGAAATATGACTCTGGGCAGGTGGTCTTCGTACCCATTATCTCTGCCATCTCTACCTGACCACTCATGTCAGCACTCTCCTAGTGAAACTCTGCTCTTAAGATAAAACCCCTAGATTATTCTCACTACAGTAAAAAGACTATCTCCTTTTTCCCTGAGACTCCTGGAGTTGCTGGGTGTATGGAGAAGGGAGAGGGGAGACAGACTGATGAGGAGGGCGGTAGATAGTGTGACTGCTGATAGTGGTGACACCAGTGGATTCAGTTAAATGAGCCTAGTGCAACTGGGAGAAGTTGAGGCAAGGTGTCTCCCTTTTCTTTCTCTGTCTGGATGGAGCTATGCTTAGTGACCACCACTCCTTAATAAATATTCCAGTATAAACAAATGCCAATGTCCTCGTGACACGAACATTAGCTAAGTAATGCAGTGGACAAAACAAGGATGCTCTTCCTGGCTCTGACTCTCCTCAACAATGATAATTTGCCACATCAACGAGTCAGGAGTCCTTATCTTCTCACACACATCTTCTTATCATACTTTTACTCTGGTATTTTTTCATAGTTCAATGAGAATCCACTATTATGATATAAACACAGCAGTGAGGTACTCTGACATGTATGTTTTTGTTTGTTTGCTTATTTGTTTGTTTTTAAGATTGCTATTGTTGCAGAGTCAAAAATAGATTTAGAGATCAGGGCAGCATCAGAGGATTAGTTACTAAGAAAAACAGTTACTTACTCATTACAGCCTGCAATGTAAAATGTACAGAGCTGCAAAGAGTATTGATTTCACCATTAAAGTAGATGTTATTGCAGCTTCAGGAGAAAATGCAATTATTTTCCTTTCTCTCAGAGTTTTCACACTCACTTAGAGATAAGAGTACCTTATTCAAGTGGCCTCATTTATTTTGGATGATGCACGTGAATGAAGGGAAGATCACTGAATGATGGAGGGCAGGTCCCTAAGTCCTCAATGCTTAAGATGCAGGTTCAATAAGGATGGGCATAATTAGATAGCAGTGAGTCATTGCTACTCACATGCTAGTCACAGAAGGGGAAACTTTACAGAGAGGAAAGTGAACAGTTTAGGTAGTCTAGCCATTTTGCCAATGGCCAGAACCCACTCAGGCCATATTGCCGCAGTCTTCATCAGTGCTCTATTCCAGGAGAGGTACAGTGGATTTCCCTATAAAACTTCACCGTTTTGGCTGTGTTTAGCCCCAGCTCTTTCCCCATTTGCTCTCCACTGCAGAGTAATAAGAAAACTGTAGCTCCACTCACACCAGGAGTCCTCAACACTTGGACCACAGACCAGTACCAGTCCATGTCCCGTTTGGAACCAGGCCACATGACAGGAGGTGAGTGGTGGCTCAGTGAGTGTAGCTTTATCTGTATTTTCAGCCACTCCCCAATGCTAGCATCACCACCTCAGCTCTATCTCAGATCATCAGGCATTAGATTATTATAGAAGCACTGGTCCCCGGTGCCAAAAAGGTTGGGGACCACTGACTGACAAACAAATCTGAGCTCCATGGCTGTGGATAGATCTCTCAGCCAGATTGGCTGTTGAATGAAATTGGCTCAGGTGGCAATTTGTATCCCTGCATGATTCATGGGGCTTTGTTCTAGCCACTGGGCTGGTCACAATTTCAGCCACTGATTCAAGCCCTCTTCCTTTCTGTTTCAAAGAAGAAACCAACCAGATAGTGTAGACATCTTGGTGCAATCTTGTCTTCAAAAATTCAGGATCAACAGTCTGAAAATGACTTGTTGACACCATTTGGCATTCTGAACCATCACATCATCTCCTAAGAGCGATATCCAGAATAGACAAGTCAGGCCGGCCCCACAACTACGTGTGGCTGTTGAGAATTGGGAGAGTAATCTTGGCTGCAGAGGTTCCCCCGGAGGAGTGAGGAATCCCATCTCCACACTGGGTTCCCCACTCTAGGTTCCAGTGCCAGAAAGAGGTGTTCCCAATACCTCTGGCTGTGAAAATCCGCAGAGATTGTGGCTGACTGAGGCAGGAGTTTCAGACATTCCTCTTACAGGGCCCGTACAGACTTACTTGGTGACAGAATTACTTGGTCTGAGTTCCAAAACTGGGGCAGCTGCACAAAGAGTGCCAAGGATACACAAGGAGGAACTGAGTTGTCTGCCTTTAGGGTAAGGTCTGGAAGGGTGATTTTCCTTGTACAAAAGTGCTGGAAGTATACATTGTTTCTTTGTTGAGTCCTCCCCTGTCTTGGTGTTCTAAAGCTGGTGGCCATCATATCTGAAGCTCCATCAACCTGACCGACACAGGTCACCCTGCCAAGATGATTCCCTCAGACTCCTTCCCTCCAAACATGCAGGCCCACCCAATCCACTTCCACTGTCTTTTCCTTACAAACAGCATTTCCTGGATCATGCTGTGGAATTTCCTATAATCTCTCAAAGGTTCACAAAACCTAAAAAAGCAGCATCTAGTCTTGGCTTACCTCTTACCTCTTCCTGAATAGCCCCAAGCCTGGCACTAGGGGCAGTAGGCCTCAGGTTCTGGCTTGGCTTCTTGAGGCACCTGTAAGCCCAACACGGGTGGCAGTCATCTGTCGATTTTTTAATAACTCTTGCCAGGTGGTCCCAGGCAATGATCAGGCTGTGGCTTTATGTGGCCTGCAGCTGGGCCCTTCCAAGGAGGCATTTGGATCAGCATACCTGGTAGCCTCCTTCAACCAGAGCAGTGCCAAGTATCCACCAGGGCTGCATCTGAGGAGGACACACCTGAAAGACAGACTGGGTGGGAACCAGAGCTCTGCTAAAGTGAGTCCTGCTCCATAGCATCAGCACCTCACTGGCCAATCCTCACAATCAGTCTGAGGTCCATTCCCTCCCATCAACATGCAAACAGAGACCAAGCCTCAGCTACAACAGGAGGGCAAGCACAACTCATACAAGGGGCACGACTTGAGCACCTCACTCAGGTTATCATGGAAAACTGTGCCACTGGGCCCCATAGAACACATACTACATGAGGCCACTCTACTAAGACAGAGATGTAGGAGCCTAACCTCACGTAGAAACAAACACAGGATGGCAGTCAAAATTGGGAGACAAAGAAACATGTCCCAAATGAAAGAACAGTGCAAAGGTCCAAAAAAAGAACTAAACAAAATTGAGACAAGCAATCTACCAGTTGTAGAATTGAAAACGCTGGTGATAAGGATGCCTTTATTCTTACGAATTTTATTATTTTGGTTGGTATTGTGCATAGAAATGTTTTATTAATTTCCTTTATGAATAGACTATTGTTTGAGCATAGAAATTGACTGAGTTTTGTATCTTGATTTTGTATCCTTCCACTTTAATGAATTTGTTTATTAGTTCCAACAATTCTTGTTTTTTTGAGATATTAGGATTTTTTGCATATATAATCATGTCATCTACAAACATATATAATTTTACCTCTTCCTTTCTTACTTGAATGTATTATCGTTTTTTTTCTTGTCTAATTTTTCTGGCTAGGATGGCCAACACTATATTGAATAGAAGTGCAAGAATGAGTTATCCATGCATCTTAGCAGATCAAAGAGGGAAAGTTTTCAGTCTCTCCACATTGATTATGATGTTAGCTGTGGATTTTCATGTATTGCTTTTATTGTGTGACAGTAAATTTCTTCTATACCTATTTTGCTGAGAGTTTGACAGCACATATTTAGATCATTTTTAACTTTGCCATTTTTGTCATTTTATTGGAGAATTTAATGTTTGTATTTAATGTAATTACTGATAAAGAAGGAATTACATCTGTTATTTGACTATGTATATGTGTGTGTGTGTGTGTGTGTGTGTTCTCTGTTTTGTTCCTCTATTCTGTCATTACTATCTTCTTTTCTGTAGGTTATTTTCTTGTGTACCACTTTAATTCCCTTATCATTTCTTTTGAGGTATGTGTGTGTATGTGTATATATATATATATATATCTCAAAACTATATATATATATAGATTTTTTGTGGTTGCACTGAAAATTACAATTAAAGTCAATTTATAAAAATCTAGTTCAGATTAATACCAACTTTTTAACTATATAAAATTTTGCTTCTATATATCTCAATTCTTTGCCACTTTCTCTGTACTATTATTGTCGTATAAATTACATCTTTATAGATTATAACTTGATCAATATAATTATATGATTATTGCTTTGCATGGATGTCTGTTAAATCAAGTAAGAGAAGAAAGGTATTATAAAAATACAATTATGCTGTCATTTATATTTACCTGTTTTTACCTTTACATTTTTGTATGTGGTTTTGAGTTAGTCTAGTGTCCTTTTATTTCAAGCTGAAGGACATCTTTTAGAATTTCTAATAGAGCAGGTTTGTGAGTGACACATTCTTTCAGTTTTTGTTTATCTGGAGTATCTTGCATCTTTCATTTTTGAATCACTGTTTTGATGGATGTAGGATTCCTGGCTTACAATGTTTCCTTCCTTCCTTCCTTCCTTCCTTCCTTCCTCCCTCCCTCCCTCCCTCCCTTCCATCCTTCCTCCCTCCCTTCCTTGCTTTCTTTTGTCTTTCACTACTTTGAACATGTCATCCATCTTCCTTTTTACCTTCATGATTCCTAATGAGAAATCTGCTTTTAATCTTATTTAGGATTCCTCTACATAATAATCTGCTTTTCTCTTGCTGTTTTCAAGACCTTGTCTTTATCTTGCCTTTTGACATTTAATTACAATGCCTCTAGGTATAGATCTCTTTAAATTTATCCTACATGGAGTTTGTTGAGCTTCTTCAATATGTAAATCATGTTTGTTCTTCAAATATGGGAATTTTTCAGGCATTACTATTTCATATATTTTTCTGTCCCTTTCTCTCTTATCATTCAAACATCCCCTTTGTGTGTATAACTGGTATTCATAATGGTTAGCCACAGATATTTGCAGTGCTCTTCATTTTCTTTTTTAATTTCTGTTTCTCAGACTGTATAATTTTAATTGTACTATCTTCAAGTTTAATAATTATTTTATCTACTCACTAAAATCTGCTATTGATTCTTTCTAGTTAATTTTTATTTCAATTATTTTCATATTCAGTTCTGGAATTTCAATCTGGTTCTTTTATAAAAAAAATTCTCTCTCACTCTTTAATATTCTCTACTTGGTAAGTTGTCATTCTCACACATTCTTTTAGTTTTTTAGAGATAGTTTAATTTAATTTTTTAAACATACACATGTAATAGCTGATTTAAAGCTTTTGTGTAGACTCTGATATCTGGGCTTCCCCAGGGATAGTTTCTTATAGACCTTTTATTTTTCCTGTGTATGACACATACTTTTTGTTTTATGTGTGTCTCATAATTTTGGTAGAAATTTGGATATTTTAAACCATATAATGTGGAAACTGAAAAATCAGATTTTCCTCCTACCCAGAGCTTGTTATCACACATGCAGAAAGCTCAGAAAATACTAAGCATCATACATACCAAGATAATGCATCTATGTATATTATATTCAATGCTCAAAATATTGAAGACAAAGAGAAAGGCTTAAATGTAACCAGAAAGAAAGAGGAAAAACCACCTTACCTATAAAGAAGCCAGGATAAAATTACATTGGACTTGTTTTGAGAGACCATGCAAACCGGAAGAGAATGAAGTGATATATTTAAAGTGTTAAAAGAAAACAACCTATAGTTCTTTATTTAGCAAAGCAATATCATTCTCTAAAGGTTCAAAAAAATAGGTCGGGTGGGTCAAGATGATGGGGGAGGTAAATGCTATGCTCATCTCCCCCAGTGACTGCAACTAAATTCTAAAACAATCAACCTGGGGAATCATCTGAAGTCTAGCTGAATGCATCACTTATAACTGAGGATAGTAAAAAGAAGCTACATGAAGACTGGGAAAAGGGGTGGAGACATGAAACGAGTTGGGCCCATCCCCATGCATGGTGGTTGATCATTGGGAGGAAATTTCAGCTGCAGCGATCACCCTGAAGGAGTGAAGGACTCCATTCCCAACCAGGGCTTCCCAACCCAGGGTACCAGTGCCAGGAAGAGGAGTCCAACAAATTCTGGCTGTAAACATCAGTGGAAATTTAGACATTCTAGTTGAGATGGAAGGAACCTGGAAACACAGACTTTCCCTTAAGGGGCCCATGTACAGACTCACTCACTTGCAGACACTCACCCTGGGCTCTGGCAGAGGGTCAGCAGCTTGGGAAGCATAAGAGACACACAGGAAATACAGAGTTGTGTGGTTTCGTGGTTGTTGTAAGAGACTCCTGCAGTCCTGGCAGGATGCCTGGTGCTTGGAGCAACAAGGATATCAGAAGCAGATGTGGACTTGCAAACAAGGACACATTGCAGGGAGAGCACACACGCCTGACTGATTCTGGGACTTCTTGCTCTAGGTAGTAAAAAAAGATACTTGAGAAGAAATGGCTGATAACACGGGAGTGGCCTTGAGGCAAAATCTAGAAGTGGGTTGTAGCTTGTATTTACTAACCTGATAGTAACTATTTATAAATTACAAAGCCAGCATTGTGGGAAACTGAAAAAAAGCCAGGGAGACAGGGGTGGGGGATGCTAGCATGGCGATTCCTCCTCTCTCTAATCCAGGTTAGTTAAACAATTTCAAACTCTGACTCTTCTTCCAAACCATCTCTGCAACAAGGGTGAGGGCTGGAGGGACAGTACCATTGTCCCTTTGTTGGGCCCTCCTCCTGTGCAGTCTACAGGCTGTAAAACAACTACAGGTGGGAAACAATTTGCCTGTGTTGAACCTCTTTCCACGTGGCCAATTCTGAATATGCATAGGCTTGGTGAGATCAAATCTCTCCACCCATGTAACTCTCTAACATCCTGCACCCATCCACCTCAGAAATTGCCCGTGGCAAATTTGTGTGGCACCAGGCCCCCTCTGCAATCTTGGCAGAGGCATCATTTGACAACCATCAACAATCTTTGGCCACCGCAACTTAGGAGAAATGTACAGTGGCAGGCAACCAGTGCTGGCTAAAGCTGCACCATCTCTTGAACAAATCTAGGGTGTTTGTGAGCCTGAGACATGGTGCAGCTAGCCTCAGTATGATCTGAGACTTCTGTGAGTGGCCACAGACTCAGAACTCTACCAAATCTGAATCTACAATGGCCTCATGAAGTCCACTTACTTTAACTGGCTGTCTCCCTGAGTCCCCACGCCACCCAACTTGAAAATTGTCAGAGGTGTATTCATGGTTGCATAACCAGCACCACCAAGTCCTCTTCACAGAAGGCTCTTTTAGCAACAATAAACACCTCCAGAAACAATCCCAGTGGCAGGTAACCAACCCTGAACTAAGCTACAGTATTTCTGAAACAAATCTGAGGAGTCTTCAGCCTGAGGAGAGTGATGACTAGCCTCACTGTGATATAAGACTATTGCAAGAAACCATAGGCTCAGAAATGGCACCAACTGAATCCTTATTGGCAGAGTGAAATCTGCTCTCTTTATCCTGCTGCCTCCCTACAAACCTGACAAACCGAGCTAGTGCCCACGCAAAGGATCTTTCAGGTGCTGAGTCTTACAGGAAGCTGGCAGGCAGCCTCAGGCCTTGTGATGCGCTGGAAATTTTAATATGCTGACCCAGGATTGGTATTGATGGCGGCCAGCCTCGAATCACAGTGTGGTCTCTCCTACTTGCCTCCAGGTACAGCACAGGCAGTGACCAACCTTGCATTGCTTTGTAGCTCTTACCAGGTAGCCCCAGATGTTCACAGGCCACAGGTGAACTTGGCCTACAAGGGAGTCTCTCCCAAGGGGCGACCAGAAAAACATGTCTAAATGCTGGCATCAGACCACAATGAAGCACCTCCTGATTAGCCCCACAAGTGGCATGCCCAAAGGGCAGTCTCACAAGTACACAAGCTTGCTTCATCTAATCAAATTCTATGGGGTCAGCTACACACAGCCGCTCGTACCCTGTGGGTGTTGCCAATCCTCACAGCCAGTCTGCTTGAGTGTCAATCATATACACTGATGTACTAAGAGAAATCAAAACCTAACTACAAAAGAAGAGCACACAAACCTCCTACAAGCGCCCCTTCTGGAGCTCCTAGCACAGGTGAACAGGGATTGTGCCACTGGGCTACACAGGGCACCTACTACAGAAGGTCATCTGGCAAAAACTGGGAGATGTAGTACATCTACCTACTGCATAGAAACAACACAGAGAACAGCCAAAATGAGAAAACAAAGAGAATCTTGTCTCAAATGAAAAAATCAGAGAAAATTTCAGAAAAAGAACTAAATAAAATGGAGGCAAACACCTATCTTATACAGAGTTCAAAACAGTGGTTATAAGGATGCTCGATGAACTTAGAAGAATAGGTAATCTCAGTGAGGACTTTAACAAAGAGATATAGTAAGCATAAAAAAGGACACAGAAAACATAAAAAGGACATAGACAAAAATGAAAGCTACAATAACTGAGACGAAGAATATACGGGAAGGAATCCACAGATTAAATGAAGCAGATCGAATCAGCAAGTTGGATGACAATGTAGCAGAAAACACTTGATTGGAAGAACAAAAAATAAGAGAATTAAAAAATGAGGAAAATTTAAGAGACCTCTGGGATACCATCAAGCATAACACTTGTATCATATGAGTACCAGAACAAGAAGAGTGAGAGCAAGAAATTGAGAACATACTTGAAGTACTAACGACAGAAAAGTTCCCTAAACTGGTAAAAGAAATGAACATACTAGTCAAGGAAGTGCAAAGAGTCCCAAACAAGATGAACTCAAAGAGGCCCACACCAACACACATCATAATTAAAATGCCAGATGTCAAGGAGAAAGAGAGAATCCTAAAAACAGCAAGAAAAAGACAGCTAGTTACTTACAAGGAGACTCCCATAAGATGTCAGCTAAATTCTCAACAGAAACTTTGCAGGCCAGAAGGGATTGTCAGGAAATATTCAGAATGATAAAAAGCAAAAACCTACAGCCAAGACTACTTTATTTACCAAGGCTATCAATTAAAACTGAAGATAAGATAAAGAGCTTCCCTGGCAGGAAAAAAGCTAAAGGAATTCATCACCAACAAGCCTGTATTACAAAAAAGTTAAAGAGAATTCTTTAAGAAAAAGAAAGGGAAGAAAAAAAAGATCATTAATATAAATAATAAAATGGCAATAACTACATACTTATCAATAATCACCTTAATGTAAATGGATTAAATGCTCCAATCAAAACAGATAGGATAGCTAAATGGATAGGAAAACAAGACCTATAAACATGCTGTCTAAAAAAGAGCTACTTCAGATAAAAGACACTCACAAACTAAAAGTAAAGGGTTGAAAAAAGAGATTTCATACAAATGGAAATGAAAAAATGTGTGGGTAGCAATACTTCTATCAGCCAAAATAGACTTTAAAACAAAGGTTATAAGAGACAACGAAGGACTATTACTTATCACTATTACGTAGTGATAAATAATCAATCCAGCAGAAAGATATTGTGGCAGCCTGAGCCTGCCTGGCCATTTCCTGCTCGAACAAGTTCATTCGTCTCCTCCTTCCCAGGACTCTCTGGCTGACGTCAGTTTTCTCACAGTTTGCCAACCAATCAATATTCTTTCTTATATCTGTAGCCGTACAGGAATTCGGAAGTACAAGATTGTATAAAAGTGCCGATTATCGGGGCTTGGCCTCTGGATATGAATCCGCTGAGCTGCTGCCGGCATCAATACATGCTGCTTCCTGCTTATAGCTTTGGTGTCCTGGCTCTCTGTTTGAGAATCCTGCACCATTTCAACCCTACTAAATAAATAAATAAATAAACAGGAAAATACACAAACACATGCAATGTCAGCTTTAACAATGAGATGAAGAATAAAAAGATACCTGGAGACAAATGAAAATGAGCACACAGCAACTCAAAATTTATGACACACTGAGAAAGCAATTCTACGAAGAAATTCACAGCAATACAGTATTACCTCAAGAAACAAAGAAAAATACCTGAAACAATCTAACCTCACACTTAAAGAACCTAGTATGTTGCTGCATGTTTGAGGTACTGGGACAAGGGATACAAGGCTCAGGCAGTTGGAAGAAAATGCAGGGAGCTGTAGGCAACTGTGACATAGCTCTTTATTCCAGCATGGGCACAGCCAGCCTCGCAGGGTGGCATCGCCTTTATCTACATAAATTAAAGAATAATGTCACACTGCCAGATAACAGAAGCCTGCACATGCATACTGGGCAATTGATTACATAAGGGAGAAGTGCTGATTCACTACCACCCAGAAAGGTATCAGGAGGGAGCCTGACTAGAGCCATTTTTCTATATCCTTATAGTCCACCCCCTTAGGATTCCTCCCTTACACCTACTTGGCAGGTGATAGCTGCAGAAGGGCAAAGCTCTGTATCCACAGGCCACAATCACAATACAGGGAACAACAATATGGCCCTAGGAGGCAGTTTCCACCTCCTATGAAAGCTAAGACCCAGTGCCAAATAGAAGTTATGTTTACCCACCACTCCTGCAGAAGATCTCCAGTGAGCCACTGGACTTCCTGACATAGTTCCCTTCCCTTGACAGGGAGTGAGACTGCTCGAAAGGGCCAGTCACAAAATGTATGGGTGAGTTTAGGAACTCCTAAGTGGCAGAGACCTGACTTCCAGGTAGAATGTAGTTCCGAAATTCCCAGGTCTCTCCAGCGACTTCACGACTCTGGTGTAAAACCAACAGCTGGATTGGCCACGGACCCAAAGGAGACTAGCTTATGGCATTTGGGCCAATAGAATGCAGATGCAACCATGATCAGGGATGCCAAGGAGGTCCTGAGCAACACTGGAAGCTGGCGTCCTAGAAGGCTGATAACTAATGGCTGACCCCCTGACAGAGGACGGATCAAACGTACTAAGACTCAGTTCTACTGGGGTATCCAGAAGCACTGAGGCCTGGGGAGAGTGGAAAGCCAGTCTCCCTGGTTCATGCTTTGCTGAGGCTGAAGAGGTGGTGAGACACACTCGTGGCAGCTCCGGGAGGGGTAACTATTGATAGAGCCCCAGGTGGACGCAGCAGTCCTGACCTGCCGTTTTCACTTCAGGACACTCAAATGGCACACTCACAATGAAATGAGAATGTGGTCGAGGCTCTTATCATCACCCCTCAGCTAACATGGCGGAAGAAATGAAGTAACCACGTTTCAAAGAAGGACGAGGACAAGAGATGGCCTTGGTATGTCGATCACCCTCGGCACCTCCCTGGAAAGACCCTGGCAGTCATTGCCCTGCCCCCATCCGGAGTGCCAACACCTGCATCAATCCCTAAAGGTGTGAGGGGCAGTGGGCTGGGATGCTACCTGGCTCACCCCTGCTTTGAACATCCGGGTCACTGATATTCTTGCTCTCGCCCCAGGCCTCTCGACTGACCAGGAAGTGAAGACGAACCACTTTTTCCTTCCTCCCACTCACTCCCGGATCTTCTTCTCTGTCTCTTCGTCTGTCCTGGCTGAGCTCTTCTGCAAACTGGTCCCCGCAGGCACAGGGCACCTGCAAATCCCAGATGGGAGCTCTGGCCTTGACAGGAGAAGGAGATGGGACAGGGGTTCAGCTTCTCTGGACCCCGTGATTAGCACAGGTGTGTTGCCCAATCAAGGCTCCTTGGAGGTGGGACGAGGTGTTAGTTAATCACAGCTATTGCCTATCAAATAGATAAGGGCCAGGCAGGGTGAGGTTTTCACCTCCTTCTTTTCTCCGCTGTGTCTTCCATGACACAGCAGCACCATTCTTTTTCCAGACATTCCATTCTATTTTCTGTCCACTGTCAGCTTTCAATTCCATTCCCAGGACCCTTTCACCTTCTTTGGCCTTTGGGCATCCCATTCCAAACCTTCTCTACATTTCCAAACTCCCTTGCTGCCAATTCAACCATCCTCACTTCTACCATTTGACCAGCTCCCTTACAGACTCTCTATGGCCATGATCCCCACCTACTCGACCCAACACAAATGGCTCATTCTCCCTTTCCGCCACCCTCACCATGGGCAGTCTGTCCACAGCAGCGGTTTGGCCCACCAGCAAGCGCACAGGTCCTGGGTCCTTGGCTACTGTCAAGCGACTGCCCAGCCAGGCTAAGGCAGCCAGATACTAGGTCCTGGGGGCTGAGGCTTGGCTAATATATAATTAGGCCTGGCCAGCACCTCAAAAGGCGAGACCTCACGTTCTCTTTGCCAGACATTGCTACTGGGCACAGTCCCTTTCCTCCTGGGGCCAGGAAGTCAGAGTGCTGAGGAGACTGAGCTAGGCCCAGGCATGTGGGGTGCAGAAGAGAAAGGCCTCAAGAGGCCTTGAGGTCCCGCCTGGGAAGCCTTCTAGACATCAGGGGTTTTCATGTGTTCATGTGTCTGTATCAAAATTGCACCCAATAGCCTGCCTCATTATAACACCCGGCTGTGGGTGTTGTCGACCTGTTCCATGTTGCTCTAACTCTAAAGAACTGAGTTTCAATATGTTTCTGGATGGATGTTTATAGTTTACCTCTCTGTGTGAGTGTGTGTGTGTTTGCCTGTGAGCTTGGGTGCCTGTGTGCCTGTACCTAGGTGTGTGGGGCGGGGGTGAGAGAGAGAGAGATGTGGTTATGTGATATCCAGGCAGGTGGATATATGTCTGTGCCCCCTTGTGAGTGCCTGCTTGAACATTTCTATGAGTGTGGGTATCTTGTTTCACTTCTGTTATACAATGTGGGCACATTGTGCATGCATTTTCATGGGAGTGCAGAGCAGCATGTGTACCTCAAGAGACTTTTGTGAGTATCAATGGATTACCTAGTCCCCCTTCCAGATCTTGAGGAGCTGACCTCTTTCGGGGTCCTTCTTGTTTTCAAAACACAGGAAGGAGGTGATGGACGCGTTCTCAGGAAACACTGAGGCACCTCAACTGTCACTCCATTGCAAATGGTACTCAGGTGACTCCAACAGTATGAGCTAAGTGGCTCTGTAACAGGATGGAAAAGTCACATTGAATCCTAACTATGTTCCTGTGTGTCCAGAAATCTGTCAGCACGAGAATGACAGCCTAGGGTTTGGTGCCTCCAAACCTGCCACAATGAAAACTAGCAGAATAAGTGGCTTAACACCCTCATCCACATGCCAAGCCGGTGCCTTCTACTCCAGCATTGGTCACCTGCGTGGGGTGCTCAGCACCCGCTGCTTAGTGTGTCACCGTCTCACAAAGCCTGAGCCCCTTTACGTACATGTCATTCTCCCCCTACTGCCTTTAGGCTCTGACTCACACCAGTCTCATCTCTGAGGCTGTGAGTTACCTTTTGTTTGGTTGTTAGTTTGATTTCTTGCTTGCTTGTCTTTGTCTTCCTCAACTTTTCAAGTCTGCATGGGAGCGAAATCATAAGAGCCGTGTCCCTTGTGATCTGATATATTTCCCTTCACTTAATGGAGTGGGAGACCGCTCGAAAGGGCCAGTAACAAAATGTATGGGTGAGTTTAGAAACTCTTAAGTTTCAGAGGCCTGAATTACAGGCTGAACGAAGCTCTGAAATTCACTGTTCTGTATGGTGACATCTTGTCTCCGGCCTAAACACCGAGTGCTAGATTGGCCACAGATTCATAGGAGAACAGCATATGCCATTTGGGACTATAGTATACAGATGTGACCATTATCAGAGAGGCCAAGGCAGTCACTGTTTTGCAGTGAAGGCTGGCCTCCCCAAAGGCTGGCAGCTAATGGCTGACTCCCTGGCAGAAGATAGGGCTGGCAAATTGAGCCTTGATCTCCTGGAGTCTCCAAGAGCACTGAAGCCTGTCAAAAGTGGAATACTGGTCCATCTGGTCCTTCCTGGACTGAGGTTGGGGAGGAGGTGATGAGACACATTCATGGATGCTCCAGGAAGGGTCTGCTGTTGATTGAGCACTGCCTGGACATGGCAGTCCTGACCTGCTATTTTCAGTCCAGGACACACAAATGGCACACTCACAGTGAAATGAGGCTGCAGTCCAGGCTCCTTTCACCAACCACCCGCCAGCATGGTGGTAGGCATGAAATAACCACATCGCCCAGAGGGCCCAGGATAAGAGCTGGCCTCGTTTTGTCCAATGCCCTGGGTACCAAGCCTGGAATGGGCCTGGAATTGGGAGGTCTGGCAGTCATTGCCCAGCACCCACCCGGAGAACTAGCACCTGAGCTAACGCCTAAAGTTCTGTGAGGCGGTGGGCATGGGTGCTGCCTGGCTCACCCCTTCCTTGAGTGTCTGGGTCATCGATATTCATGCTCAGGTCCCATGGCTCTTGACTGATTGGGAAATGAACATGAGCCACTTTTACCTGCTTCCCGTTTGCTCTTGGAGCTTCTTCTCTGTCTCTTTCTCTGTCCTCACTTGCTCTTCTGCAATTTTGTCGCTACCGTGCCCTGGGTACCTGGCAAGTCCAGATAGGAGCTCTGGGCCAGGGCGCGAGGGGTGATTGGACAGGAGTTCAGCTTCTCTGGGTGCGGTCACTGCACGTGTGCGTTGCCCAATCAATGCTTTTTGGAGGCGGGACTAGCTGTCAATTAATCACAGCTGTTGCCCATCAAATTGATTAGGGACAAGCAGAGAGCAAACTTGCTCTTCTTTCTTCCTCTATGTCTTCCCATGACACAGCAGTTTCACTCTTTTTTTAGATACCCCATTTCATTTTCCGTCCACAGGCAACTTGCAAGTCCACTCCCAGAACCATTCTACCTACTGTGGCATGCAGATAGCTCGTTCTCAGCCGCCGCCACGTTTCCATACTCTCTTGCTGCCAATTCGACCACCTTCCCTTCTCCCATTTGACCAGCAACCTAACCACCTCTCCACAGCCGTGATCCCCATATATGCGACCCAGCACAAGGGGCCCATTTACCCCTTCCCCACCCTCACCATGGACAGTCTGTTCACAGCAGTGCTTTGGCTCAACAGCAAGCACATTGCTCCAAGAACCTTGGCTGCTGTCAAGCCCACTGCCCAGCCAGGATGGCGCAGACAGGGACTGGATCTTGGGGAGAGTGAGTTGGCTAATATTTTATTAGGCCTGACCAGCACCCCAGAGGGGAGACCCCACGTCTCTTCCTCCAGCCATTGCAGCCAGGCACAGTCCCTTTCCTCATAAGGACAGGAAGTCAGAGGGCTGAGGAGACCGAAGTAGACCCAAGATTGCGGGGTGCAAAAGAGATAGAACTCTGGAGGCCTTGACAGCACTGCTGGGAAGCTTCCTAGACATCGGGGACCTACATGTGTTCATGTGTCTGTATCAATAAGGCAAAGGCATGGCTTGCCTCATTATCCCAGCTGGCTGTCGGTATGGTGGACCTGTTCCATGTCCCGCAATCTCTAAAGAAATGAGTTCAAATAGGGGGTTTACAGTGCCCCTCTGTGTTTGAGAGTTTTTATTTTTTCTCTGTGTTTGTGTGCCTGTGTGTCAGTGTGTTTGTATTTCTGTGTGTGTGACAGAGATGTGGTTGTGTGATATCCAGCCTGGTGGATGTACACGAGTGCCCTCGTGTGTGTGCCTGGGAGAATTTTCTCTGAGTGTCGATGCATGGTTTCATTTGTGTTTTAAAATGTGGGCACCTTGTGCATGCACTTTCGTGAGAGTACAAAGCAGTATGTGTGCCTCAAGAGACATTTGGGGGTATCAACATCTGGTAGAGTGTGTGAGTGTGTCAAAGATGTTTCTCAGAGATACTTGTTAACATTTGCTTGGGCCTGGGTGTGAAGGCTGGGTATCCAAAAGGAGGCGAATCCTTTCTATCACATTATGATCTTTTTCTGGGTGACAGATAATTGCTGGACTCCTGGCAGTGAAAATGTCATGTGGAACTGTGGCAGCTGGGTGGCGTGTACTGAAATCAAATTCACCTATGCTTCTGTCTGTGCTTCAAACGAGAATCTGAATTTCAAAAAAGTCAAAGAAGGAAAAATATTCTACCCGATTAATTCCCCCCACCCCCACACACCCAAGCCATTATGAAAGATCTTCATGCTCTGCGTCCCTACAAGCAACATGTGGCCTGTAGCCTGTTCAGGCCAGCATCCAGGTCAGGACCTGAGATAGCCTCCTGTCTTGAGGAGGTGGCTGTTGCTTGCTTGTTTTCTTGCTTATTGGTGTCTTGCTCTCCTTTTCAAGTCCACATGGGAGAGAAATCATAAGGGCCCTGTCGCTTAAGTTCTGACACAGTTCCTTTCCCTTGACAAGGAGGAGGACTACTTGAAAGGACCAGTCACAAAATATGTGGCGAGTTTAACAACTTCTAAGTGGCTGAGTTCCATCTTCTGAGTTCTAGGCAGAACGTAGCTCCAAAGTTCCCAGGGATGTCCAGTCATCTTACGTCTCTGGCCTACATACCAGTGACTGGACCGGATACAGGCCCAAAGGGGACCAGCTTATGGCATTTTGGCCAATAAAATGCAGATGTGACCATGATTCAGGCCAAAGAGGTCACTGGGTGGCAGTTGGAGGCTGGCCACCCAGCAGGCCATCAGCTAATGGCTGAATCCTCTGGCAAAGGATGGGGCCGGTGTTCTGAGCCTTGGTTTTCTTGGGGTCTAGGGGAGCACTGAGGTCTGTGGAGAGTGGAAAGCTGATCCTGCTGGTCTGCCCTGAGTTGAGGCTGGTGAGAAGTTGGTGAGATACACTTATGGCTGCTCTGAGAGGGGTCTGCTATTAATAGAGCCCTAGGTGGACGCGGCAGTCCTGATATGCCATTTTTAATTCAGGACACACAAATAGCACACTCATAGTGAAATGAGGCCACAGTCGAGGCTCTTATCACCACCCACCTGCCAGCACGGCAATAGGGATGAAGTAACCACATCTCATAGAAGGCCCAAAACAAGAGCTAGCATTTTTATGTTGAACGCTCGGCAGCAGCTTTGGAAAGAGCCTGGAATTGGGAGGTCTGGCAGTCACTGCCCTGCCCTCATCCAGAGAACCAGCACCAGAGAAAACCCCTAAAGACTTGCGAGGCAGCGAGTGCTCCCTGGGTCAGCTCTGCTTCGATTGTCCCGGTCGTCAATATTCATGCTCAGGCCTCATGGCTCTTGATTGTTCGGGAAGTGAACATGAGCCACATTTTCCTGCCTCCCGCTTGCCTGTGGAGCTTTTTCTCTGTGTCTTTCTCTGTCCTCGATTGGCTCTATTGCAATTTTGTCCCCACCAGGCCCAGGGCACCAGGCAAGCCCTGAGGGGAGATCTTGGTCTGGATGGGAGGAGGTGACTGGACATGGATGCATCAACTCCATACCCTGTGATTGGCACAGGTGAGTTGCCCAATCAAGGCTCCTTGGAGGCAAGATGAGCCGACAATTAATCACATCTGTTGCCCATGGACTGTTTTATGGTCAGGTAGGAGGGGCTCTCTCCTTTTTCTTTCCTTCGCTGTGTCTTCCCATGACACAGCAGCTCCACTCTTTATCCTGTACCCCATTCCATTTTCTGTCTACTCTTAGCTTTCAAGTCCACTCCCAGGACTCTTCCACCTTCTTTGGGCTCTAGGCAGCCAATTCTCAGCCTCCTCTATGTTTCCTTCCTCCTTCGCTGCCAAATCGACCACCCTCCCTTCTCTCATTTGACCAGCATTCTTACCTCCTATCCACAGCCATGATTCCCACCTACCTGACCCAACACAAGGGGCCCATTCTCCTCCTTCCCCACCCTCACCCTGGACAGTCTTCTTATCCCCACCATGGCTTTAGCCCACCAGCAAGCACACTGCTCCTGAGACCTTGGCTACTGTCAGCCACAATACCCAGCCAGGCATCTGGTGCCAGGGACTTGGTTCAAGTGCAGAGGTTTGGCTACAATTTTTAGGCCTAACCAGCACTTCAGAAGGCAAGACCCTTCGTCCCACCTAGCAGCCAATGCTGCCGGGCAAAGTCCCTTTCCTCCAGATGCCAGGAAGTATGAGGGCTTAGGAAACTGATCCAGACCCAGGCATGAGGGCACAGAAGAGAAAGAACATGAGGCCTTGAGAGCCTGGCTGGGAAATCCCATAGAGGTAGGGGCCTTCATGTGTTCATGTGTCTGTATCAAAAAGGCACCCCAAGTCTTGCCTAATTATCCCAGCTGACTGTGGGTGTGGTGGACCCGCATGTCCTCAATCTCTAAAGAACTGCGTACCAATATATTTCTGCCTCAGAATTTAGTGTTCCTCTGTGTGTGAGATTGTGTGTGAGTGTGTGTGTCTGACTGTCTGTCTGTGTCTGTGTGCCAGTGTGTTTGCATGTGTGTGTTTCTCTATGTGTGTGACAGTGATGTGCTTGTGTGATATCTAGGCAGGTGGAAATATGTGAGTGTCCTCATGTGTGTGCCTGGGTGAACATTTCTATGAGTGTCGGCATATGATTTCACTTGTGTTTTATAATGTGGGCCCATTGTGCATGCACTTTCGTGGAAGTGCAAGCTCCATGTGTGCTCAAGGGACTTTTGGGTATATCAGTGTCTAGTAGAGTCTGTGTGTCAAAGATATTGCCCAGAGACATCTGTTAACATTTGCTTGGGCCAGATAGTAAAGGCAGTGTGTCCAAAGTGGGGAGAATCCTCTCAGTCACATTATGATCGTTTCCTGGGTGACAGATGATTGCTGGACCCCTCAGGATGAACATTTCTTATGGAACTGTCTCGGCCGGGCGGTGTGCCCCTGAAACCAATATTACCTTTGCATCCGTCCGTACTTCAAAATCTGAATTTCAAAGAGGTCGAAGTAAAGAAAAGAAATTCTCTCGATAAGATCCCTGCATCCCGCACACTGAGACCAGAACTGTGAGGTAGGAGGTTCATGCATTACCTCCTTACAACCACTGGGTGGCTCACAGCCTGCTCAACCCAGCATCCAGATCAGGACTCGAGAGCCTCCTGTCTTGATGAGGTGGCTGACACACCAGTATCAGGGACCAAGGGAGGGCAGGTCAACTTGGTGCCACAGCTTTGTCCAGGGCCACATAGCTGAAGAGTGGGTCTGGCTCTGGTGTTTTCAGATGTTTTCCTTGTAACTGAGTCGAGAACTTTTCTTTTGCTCCATGGTCACCTAGAATTTCATCCTTATTTTCAGTTCACTATGGAATTTCTGGTGACAGTGAGAACAGTTATGCGAGGTGACCCGCATTTACAGTGTCCGGCCTTAATTGAGGATTCCCGACAAGTCAGCAGGGGCTCCAGATACTTTGCCGTATGCAGCTGCCACCAGCTAATTCTCTGACACCTTTCTCCCTCACCCACCACCCTTCTTACTGAATGTCTGAAAAGAATGGACCCAATGGTCCATTTTGGAGGGTTGACCTCACGGATTTTCCTGCATCCTGTACTGTCCCTTAAGGAGTCTGAATTGTTTCCAGGGAGCCACGATGATAGAGTTTCAGAGAGAGGCAATCACCTGAACAGGGCAGGAATATGAAAAAATGGCATCTGCCCCGGTTCCTGAGAGACCTTTAGCCCAAGGCCAACAGAACAAATGGCTCCAAGTACCCTTTGTTCTTAATAAGGTGGTGGCTCATTCTTCTCCAAAGACGATCCTTTTGAAAGCTATTGAGAAAGGGACCAGTGTGTCCCTCCGTCAGTAGTGTCACAGCCTTCTTTTCATTTCCCTCTTTCTCACACCCCTGTTTCAGAATGGGTTATTCTGTCTTTTTCCCTGATCTCGAGTCACTAACTTCTCAGGAAAAATGGAACACGAGCTTTTGTAGTCCTTCTCGTTTTCAAAACACAGGAGGAAGTTGACGAACACGGTCTCAGGAAACACCGAGGCACCAGCACTGATGTTCCCTTGCAAACGGCACTGAGGTGACTCCAGTAGTCTTTCCTAGGCCACTTCGTGACAGGATTGAAAACAATCTCATCGAATCCCATCAACATTCTAGCGTGTCCAGAAATCTGTCATCATGAGAATGAGAAAATAGGGTATGGTTCCTCAAAACCTGATGCAGACCGTCCATTTGACACAAAAAAACTAAGTAGGATAAGTGGCTTACCACCCTCACCCACATGTCAGGGGTGCTGCCTTCTACTCCAACATTGGTCACTTGTGTGAGGTCCTCAGCACCTGTGACCACCTATGTGACCGTCATTCAAAGGTTGAGCTCCTTTACGCACATGTCGTTCACCCCCTACAGCCCTTAGGCTCTGACCCACACTGGTCACATGTCTGAGGATCTGAGTTGGCTTTTTCTTTCTATTTTGGTTTGCTTCCTTGCTTGCTTCCTTGCTAGCTTGTCTTTGTCTTGCTCTTTTTTTCAAGTCCACATGGGAGCAAAATCATAAGGGCCCTGTCCCTTGCAGTCTGACAATATTCCCTTTCTTTGACGGGGAAGGAGACTGTTTGAAATGGCCAGTCACAAAATATATGGGCGAGTTTAGGAGCTCCTAATTGGCAGAGGCCTGATTTCCAGGTGGAAATGCAACGGCAAAATTCCCAGGGCTGTCCCACCACCTCTCTTCTCTGTCCTAAACACCAGCAGCTGGAGGGTACACTGGCCCAAAGTGGACCAGCTTATGGCATTTGGGCCAATAAAATGCACAATGCAACCATATTTAGGGAAGCCAAGGAGGACTCTACGGGGCAGTGGAGGCTGGCCTCCCAGCAGGCCGGCAGCTAATTCTGACCCTCTAGCAGAGGACAGGGCAGGATTCCTTTAGCCTTGGTTCTACTGGGGTCTCCGGGAGCACTGAGGCCTGCGGAGAGTGGAAAGCCAGTCCCCCTGGCCTTCTCTGTGCTGAGGCTGGATAGGAGGTGGTGAGACACACTCTCAGCCACTCTGGGAGTGGTCCGCAATTGATAGAGACCCAGGTGGATGGGGTAGTCCTAACCTGCCATTTTCAATTCAGGGCACACAAGTGGCACACTCAAAGTGAAACAAAGCCATGGTAGAGGCTCTTATCACTACTCACCCGCCAGCCTGGCGGTAGGGATGAAGTAACCACGTCTCAGAGAAGGCCCAAGACAAGAACTGGCCTTGATATGTCAGAGGCCATGGGAGACAGGCATGGAAAGGCCTGGAATTGGGAGGTCTGACACTCATCTTGCTGCCCCCAATGGACAAACTAGCACCTGCGTAAACCCCTAAATGTCTGTAGGGCGGAGAGAAGAGGGGCTGGCTGGCTAATCCCTGCCTTGAGCGTCTGGATCACTGATATTCATGCTCTCGCCCCACGCCTCTTAACTAATTGGGAAGTGAACATGAGCCACTTTTTCCTGCCTCATGCTCGCCCCTGGAGCTTATTCTCTATCCCTTTCTCTGTCTTCGCTTGGCTGTTCTGCGATTTTGTCCCTGCCAGGCCCAGTCAATCTGGTTAGTCCAGAGGGGAGCTATGGGCCTGGAGGGAAGGGGGTCACTGGGCAGGGATTCAGCCTCTTCAGGCCCCATGATTGGCACAGGTGAGTTGCCCAATCAATGCTTCTTAAAGGCAGGACAAGCTGTCAATTAATCATAGCTTTTGCCCATAGAATTGATTAGGGCCAGGCAGTGAGGGGGTCTCTCCTCCTTTCCTCCACTGTGTCTTCCCATGACACAGCAGCCCCACTCTTTTTCCAGATGCTCCATACCATTTTTGATCCACTCTCATCTTTCAAGTCTACAACCAGGATGCTTTGAACTCCTTCAGCCTTCAGGCAGACTATTCCCAGCCTCAACCACTCATCCGTACTCCCTTGCTGCCAATTCGCCAACCTCCCTTCTTCCATTTGACCAATGTCCTTACCCCCACTCCATAGCCATGATCCAAACCTCCCCGACCCAACACAAGCGGCTCAATTTCTCCCTCCCCTAACCTCACCCTGGACAGTCTGTTTATCCACAGCAGGGCTTTGGCCCACCAGCCGGCACACTGCTCCTGGGTCCTAGGCTGCTGTCAGGCCCATTGGATAGCCAGGGACTGTGTCAGGTGGCAGAGAGTTGGCTAATATTTTATTAGGCCTGTCCAGCACCTCAGAAGGCAAGTCCCCATGTCCCTTCTGGCAGCCATTGCTTCTAGGCACAGTCCCTTTCCACCTGGAGGAGAATCCTCTCAGTCACTCTTTTTCCATACACCCCATTCCATTTTCTGTCCACTCTCAGCTTTCAAGTCTACTCCCAGGAATGTCCATTTTCTTCGGCCACCAGACAGCTCAAGCCCAGCCTCCTGCACATTTCCATATTCCCTTGCTGCCAATTCGACCACCCTCCCTTCTCCACAACCATGGTTCCCAACTACTAGACCCAACACTAGCTGCTCAGTCGCCCCCTCCCCTCACTCACCCTGGACAGTCTGTATATCCACAGCAGGGCTTTGGTCCACCAGCAAGCGCACAGCTCCTGGGACTTGGCTGCTGTCAAGAGCACTGCCCAGCCAGGTTGTTGCAGCCAGGGACTGGGTCTTGGAGGCAGAGTGTTGGCTAATATATAATTAGGCCTGGCCCGCACCTCAGAAGGCGAGACCCCACGTGCCCTTTCCAGCCATTGCTGCCAGGCACAGTCCCTTTCCTCCTGAGTCCCGGAAGTCAGAGGGCTGAGGAGACTGAACTAGACCCAGGCATGTGAGACACAGAAGAGAAAGGCCTCTGGAGGCCTTGAGAGCCCGGCTGGGAAACCTCCAAGAAGTCGGGGGCCTTCATGTGTTCATGTGTCTGTATTTAAAAAGGCACCCAATGGCTTGCCTCATTATCCGAGCTGGCTGTGGGTGTAGTGGACCTGTTCCATGTCCCTCAATCTCTAAAGAACTGAGTTTCGATAGGTTTCTGGGTCCATGTTTACAGTTTCCCTCTCTGTGTGAAAGTGTGTATGAATATGTTTGCCTGTGAGCCTGGGTGCCTGTGGGCCTGTGCCTGTGTGTGTGTGTCTGTGAGTGTGAGACAGAGATCTGGTTGTGTGATATCCAGGCATGTGAATATATGTCAGTGCCCTCTTCTGTGTACCTGGATGAACATTTCTATGAGTGTGGGTGTACAGTTTTACCTCTGCTTTATAATGTGGGCACATTGTGCAAGCAGTTTTGTGGGAGTGCGAAGCAGCATGTGCATCTTAAGAGACTTTTGGGGGTTACAATGTGTGGTGGAGTGTGTGAGTGTGTCAAAGTTGTTCTCCAGAGACATCTATCTACATTTGCTTGGGCCAGGGTGTGAAGGCCAGTTGTCCAAAAGGAGGAGAATCCGCAGTCACATTATGATCATTTCCTGGGTGGATACCTCATGGCGAACAATTCCTATGGAACTGTCGCAGCTGGGAGACATGCCCCTGAAACGAATATCGCATTTACCTCTGTCCGTGCTTAAATCGAGAATCCAAATTTTAAAAGAGTCAAAGAAAAAAAAAATGCACCAAGTAAGATCCCCACCCCCCATTCCTAGGAGCCCAGAAGCATTAGGACAGAGCTTCATGCACTGCCTCACTTCAACCACCAGGTGGTCCACAGCCAGCTCAGTCCAGCATCCAGGTCAGGACAGGAAATATCCTCCTGTCCTGAGGAGATAGGTAACACATCGGTATCAGGGGACAAGAGAGACCCAGTCCACCTAAGGCCGCAGCTTGGTCCAGGGCCCAGATGGCTAAGGAGGGTCCTGGCAGTGGTGTCCAGTAGATATTTTCCTCAGAAGTGAGTCAAGAACCTTCCGTTTGTTCCAAGGTCACCTTGGACTTCATTCCTTCCTTCACGCATGGAAGTTTTGGTGACCGTGAGAAAGGGTAAGCGAGGTGACCTGCATTTCCAGTGGCCGGCCTTAACTTTTGAAAATTCCGGACAATTCAGCAGTGGGCCCAGAGACTATGCAGCACCTAGCAGCCACCAGCTTACTCTCTGACACCTTTCTCCCTCCCCCACCCCCCTTCTCATTGGATGACTTAAAAGAATGGACACAATAATCCATTTGGGATTGTTGGCCTCAGGGAATAGCCTCACATCCAGTATTGTCCCTTAAAGAGTCCAGATCTTTCCGAGACACTATGATGATAGAGTTTCAGAGAGAGGCAATCACCAGGACAGGGCAGAAATATGAAAAAGTTGGCATCCACCTAGGTCTCGGGAGACCTTCTTTAGCCTGAGGCCAACAGAAACATAGCTCCTAAGTACCCTTTGTTCTAAGCAAGGTTGTTCATTCTTCTCCAAAGCTGATCCTTGTGAAAGTTGTTGAGAAAGAGAGCAGGGTATCCCTCAGTCAGCAGTATCCCAGAAATACCAGATTAGGGTTTGGCGTCTCCAAACCTGCCACGGACTCTCCTTTTGACACAAAGACACCAAACGGGATAAGAGGCCTAACACTCTTACACACATGTCAGGGGTGCTCCCTTCTACTCCAACATCAGTCACCTGTGAGGGGTACTCAACACCCTCTGCCTGGTGTGTCACCCTCTCCCAAAGGCTGAGCCCTTTTACGTACATGTCATTCTCCCCCTATTGCCCTTAGGCTCTGACCCACACCTTTCTCATGTCTGAGGATCTGAGTTGGCTTTTGTTTGTTTGTTTCTTTGCTTGCTTGCTTGCTGCTTGCTTTTTTGCTTGCTTGCTTTCTTGCTTGCTTGCTTTCTTGCTTGCTTGACGGTGTCTTGCTCTCCTTTTCAAGTCCACATGGGAATGAAGTCATAAGAGCCCTGTCCCTTGAAATTGACATAGTTCCCTTCCCTTTACAGGGATAGAAACTGCTCGAAAGGGCCAGTCTCAAAGCATATGGCGAGATTACTAACTCCTAAGTGGCAGAGGCCTGAGTTCCAGGCGAAATGGAGCTCCGAAATCCCAGGGCTCTCTGGCGACTGCTTGTCTCCAGACTAAATATAGGTGGCTGGACTGGCCACTGGCCCAAAGAGGATAACTTATGGCATCTCAGCAAATAGAATGCAGATGTGACCATGATTAGGGAGGCCGAGGAGGTCAATGTGTGGCAGTGGAGCCTGGCCTCCCAGTAGGCCGGCCGCTAATGGCTGAACCCTGGTGCAGGACAGGGTAAGCATCCTGAGCCTTGGATCCTCTGTGTCTCCAGGAGCACTGGGGCCTGTGGAGCCAGTCCCTCTTGTCCGCCCTTTCCTGAGGCAGGGGAGGAGGTGGCACAATATACTGGTGTCAGCTCCGGGGTGGTTCTGCTGTTGATACAGTCCCTGCTGTACAATGCACTCCTGACCTAATGTTTCAAAGAAATTTAGGACACACAAATGCCACACGAGCAGTGAAATGAGGCCGCCACCCATGACCTGGTCAAGGCTATTATCATCTGTTATCACCTGCCAGCATGTCAGTAGTTTGGAAGTAACCAAGTCTCAGAGAAGGCCCAGGACCAGAGCTGTCCCTGTTATGTTGAACTTCCAATGCTTTGAACGACATCCACCTGGACGTCAGCTATATTACACAAGGTCATACCAAATGCAGAGATCGAAATCAATATTTTCCTACATCCAACTAAGCATACATGTTTTCCTCTAATACAGATCTACACTCTGAGACCTTGAAATAGTTTTTTAATCTAAGCTGATTAATAACTTAGATATTTAATCCATCTTCTATCATTATCCACCCGAACATAATAAATAGAATTGGTAGGATCTCGTGGCAATTCGGAGAATACTTTTGGAGTATAGCAAATTCATTTAAACCCTTGTTCCTATTTAGTTTTCAACAAGTTTTTAAATCTCCCTGATCCTCAATTTTTCCCCTGAAAAATGAGAATGAGATAATCTTTGCAAATCACAGTGTTTCAGGCTCTAGTTAGTATTTAATAAATGGTACCATGCACACTTTTAATAATCGTTAATATCATAACCATTTACTACTTTTACCTTCAGGTAACCCAGACATGAAGGGGACTATTCTATTACAATACTTATTCTGAAAGAAGTACATAATTCATGTAGTACAGCAGTACACTCCTTTATTGGCATTAAGGAAAGCATTAAACTAATAGAAGGATGACTGAGAAAGAACTATTTTAATAAAGTCACCCACTCCCACAGATTCCTCACCACCACACACGTACTTCAGTTCTCAGCAGTAATTGTGAACCACTACTTTATACTGGATATACTGGGGAATGCCATAGTTAAAGTTATCTGTCATTCCACAGCTTCAAGAGATAATCGCCTATAAAGTATTAGCTTTATAAATACTGCACTGTGCGGAAAACAATACTTTGTCATAGTAAACAAAATAAATTTTTACGAAGTCCATAGTTATACACATTCTATCACCAAAAAAAAGTTTAACTTTCATTTTCTAGATTTTAACCAATACAATAAAGAGTAAATGTAATAGCTCTCATCACAAATATAAATTTCTTTTTTTATTGTATTACTATAAGAGATTAATGTTATCTAAACCTATTATGTTAATCACTTCACAATACATGTAAATCACACCATTCTGCTGTACACCTTACTCATACACAGTGAGGTATGTCAATTACTTCCCAGTAAAAGTGGAAAAATCAAATGCTTAAAACAGAATAAATGGATAAAGAAAAAATGAACTAAACATTTAAAAATGCTATTGTTGTGCCACTCTTTCTGAAGCTTTCAAAAGTCTTCTCAAGTAGCACAATAAAACTTTTGTTTCTAGATCATAATTTTTTTCTTTCTTCTCGTCTTTCCTATGTATTATTACTCGGCTGATTAAACAATTTTATCTATAAATCTAACACTTCCTCCGTGATCCCTAAGAACCTACAGAGGTTCAAATTCCCTCTTCTTGGTCAAAGTATTTTGTTTTATCTTTTCTGGAGATAGGTCCTGTCACACCTATCTATTTCACATGAGGCCTTTGCTCTATAAAAATGGATTAGTACTCTGACCATCACAGGGCCAACCAGGATATCTCCAGGCTGCCAGCTCTAGCCTGCTCTAAGGTAGCTGTTTAAAAAGTTTTTAATTACTGCCCTTATGGTCTCTATTTCAGAGCCTTTAATCTAATAGTACCGCCCTCAACACTATTACAAGAATGATTTCTGATTCAACATTACCTCCCTATCGCTTCCTTTGAAATACAGCATGAGCAACATGCATGAATTAAAAAGACACTCCTCTGAAGACACTTATGTCTCCAATCAATCAATAATCAATAAATAAGGTAATTAATAAATTTGAAGTATCTTAAAATGGAATTTAAGAAACAGCGACCGATTCACAATTTAAACAAAGGCCTCTAAGCCAGCTAAATATTTCCTTCTGCATGGGCCTCTTTTTGGCAATACACATTTATAAAAATCCAAAGTTTAGTCATTACTATAAAGAGGCATCTGATGAGATTTGATGTGCCAATGTCAAAGTGGCCAGCTATTTATAGTGTAGCTAAGGAATCCTTTTATGGACTGACAAATTACGAATTGTTTATCAATTTTTTTATTTGCACTCATGCTTTATTTATTTTTAATTTATTGTTGTTGTTGTTGTTGTTGTTGTTATTATTATTATTATTATTATTATTTGGTGACGTTGGTTAACAAAATCCAATAAACTTGAGATGAACAAATTAACAGTAAGGCATATATATATTTCATTGCGCATTCACCTCCCATAGTTAGATTTCTTTCTGTCACCACATATTTGATCCTTTTACCCCATCTACCTCCTCCACACCACTACTCTCTGGTAACAACTAGTCTATTGTCCATGATCATGAGTCTCCTTTTCTTTGCACTATTCATTTGTTGCTTTTAGGTTTATATTCCACATAAAACTAATATCATGTGGTTTCCAACTTTTTCTGTCTGGTTCACTTTACTTAGCATTATTATCTTGAGGTCCATCATTCGTATTGTTGCAAATGGTAATTACTTGTTATGGCTGAGTAATATTCCATTATATATATGTACCATAGATTCTTGAACTAATCATCTATTGTAGGACACATCGGTTGCTTCCATGTCCTGGCCACTGTGAATAATGCTGCAATGAATATTGGTGTGTAAATATCTTTTTATATGAGTTTTCAAGTCTTTGGGGTAAATACCAAATAGAGGAATTGCTGCATCATATGGTAGATCAAGTCTTAATTTTTTGAGGAACTTCCATACTGTTTTCCATAGTGGCTATCCCAATTTGCAGGTCCCACCAGCAGTGTATGAGGATTCCTTATTCTTCGCATGCTCTCCAACACCTGTAATTTCTTGTCCTGTTGATAATAGATATTCTAACAGGTGTGAGATGGTATCTCGTGATTTTGATTGGCATTTCCCTGAGTACTAGCAATGAGGAGCATCTTTTCATATATTTGTTGGCCATTTGCATATCTTCTTAAGAGAAGTGTCTGTTCAGGTCCCTATCCATTTTTTAATTGGATTGTTTGGGGGGGTTGTTATTGTTGTTATCGGGTTGTATGAGTTCTTTGTATATTTTGACATTAGGCCCTTATCGGAGGCATATTTGCAGATATACTTTCCCATTCGGATAGTTGTCTCTTTATCATGTTGACAGTTTCTTTTGCTGTACAGAAGTTTTTTAGTTGATATAGTCCCATTCATATATTTTTTTGTTTTTATTCCTTTGCCTTTGAGGTCATATTAATAAAATCTTTTTTAAGTCCAAGGTCCATGAGTTCAGTTCCTATATTTTCTTCTATGCTCTTTATTGTTTCAGGTCTCTTATTCAGGTCCTTATTCCATTTTGAGTTAATTTTGGTATGTGGTGATAGACAACAGTCTAGTTTCATTCTTTTACAGGGGGCTCTCCAATTTTCCTAGGATTTTTTTGTTTATTTATTTGTTTGTTTGTTTGTTTGTTTTTTGTAGCTTTGTAGTATACTTTGAAGTCAGGCATGAATGCCTCCAGGCTCGTTTTTTATTTTTATTTTTTTCAGGATGGCTTTGGCAATTGTTTTTTTTTTTTTTTTTTGTGCTTCCATACAAATCTGATTTTTTGTTCTGCATCTTTAAAAATGTGCAGATGGGATTTTGATGAGGATTGTATTAAATCTGTATAGTGCTTTTGGTAATAAGGTCATTTGAACTATGTTGATTCTTCCAATCCAAGAACCTGGAATATCTATTTCCTTGTATCTTCTTCGATTTCTTTTAATAGAGTCTTATAGTTTTCGTTATATAGATCCTTCACATGTTCTGTTAGGTTTATTCCTAGGTATTTTATTCTTTTCATTGCAATTGCAAAAGGAATTATAGTTTTTCACTTCTTTTTCTGACACTTCATTATTAGAGTATAGGGACGCTATAGATTTTTGAACATTGATTTTGTATGCAGAAACCTTACTGTATTTGCTTATTGTTTATAGTAGTGTTCTTGTGGTCTTTATGGTTTTCTATACAGAGAATCATGTCATCCTCAAATAGTGACAGTTTGACCTCTTCATTTCCTATTTAGATGCCTTTTATATCTTCCTCTTGCCTGATTGTACTTGCTAGGATCTCCAATGTTATATTGAATAACAGTGGTGATAGTGAACAGCTTTGTATTGCCCATGACCTTAGAGGGAAAGTTGTTAGCTTTTTACCTTTTAAGTATAATGTTGACTGAGAGTTTGTCATATATGGCCTTTATTTTGTTAAGGTACTTTCCTTCTATACCAATTTTGTTAAGTGTTTTGATACTAAATGGATGTTGTACCTTTTCAAAGGCTTTTTCCGTACCTATTGATAGGATCCTATGATTCTTACTTTTTAATTTATGTATCACATTAATCGATTTGTGGATGTTGAACCATCCCTGTCCCCCCTGGATGAAGCCCACTTGATTGATCATAGTATATAATCTTTTTAATGTGTTGCTGTATTTGATTTGCTAGTATCTTATTTAGGATTTTTGCATCTGTGTTCATGAGAGATATGGCTCTGTAGTTTTTCTTTTTTTTGTGTTATCTTTACCAGGTTTTGGTATCAGGGTACTATTGGCCTCATAAAAGGGTTAGGAAATATTGCCTCCTCTTTGATTTTCTCAAAGAGATTGAGGTGTATAGGTATTAAATCTTCTTTGAATGGTGAAGCCATGTGGTCCTGGACTTTAATTTTTCTAGGTTTTTAATGATTGTTTGAATTTCCATACTGCTGATTGCTCCATTTAGATTTTCCAGTTCTTCTTGATTTAGTCTAGGAAGGTTGTATCTTTTGAAGTCGTTGTCCATTTCTTCTAGGTTATTAAATTTGGTGTTAAATACTTTTTCACAGTGTTCTCATATGATCCTTTGTATTTCTGTGGTGTCTGTTGTAATTTCCCCTCTTCATCCCTGATTTTGTTTATTTGTGTCCTTTTTCTTCTTTCTTTAGTGAGTCTATCCAGAGGTTTGCCAATTTTATTAACCTTCTCAAAGAACCAGTTCTTTGTTGCATTTATATTTTTTATTTTTGTTGTTGTTTGTTTTCAATTTTATTTAATTCTGCTCTAATATTGATTGTTTCTTTCCTTCTGCTGATTTTAATCTTCATTTGTTCTTCCTTGTCTAGTTTTTAAGGTGAAGCATTAGGTTGTTTATTTGGTCTCATTCTTGCTTTTTGAGATAGGACTATAATGATATGAACTATCATCTTATTACTGCTTTTGCCATGTCTCAAAAGTTTTGATCCGTTGGACTATCATTATCATTCATTTCCATGTATCTCTGGATCTCTCTTTTTATTTCTTCCCTGACTCAGTTATTCTTCAGTAGCATGTTTTTTAATCGCCATGTATTTGTGTTTCTTTCTACTTTCTATTTACAGTTGATCTCTAGCTTCAAAGCATTATGATTAGAGAAGATGGTTGGTCTGATTTCAACACTCTTATATTTGTTATGGCTATCTCTGTGTCCAAGTTTGTGGTCAATCCTTGAGAATGTTCCATGTGCACTAGAGAAAATGTAAAACATCCATTTTTGAATGAAAGACTCTGTAAATATCACTTATGTCCAGTTGGTCTAATATGTCATTTAATAATGTTATTTCCTTATTGATTTTCTGTCTGTATCTGACAGTGGGGCATTTAGGTCCCATACTATGATAATGTTTTTGTCTTTTTCTCCCTTTAATTCTGTTAGTAATTGCTTTATATATATTGTTGTTCCAGTATTGGTAGCACAGGTTTTAATAAGTGTGATATCTTCTTGGTGTATGATTCCCTTGAGCATTATGAAGTGTCCCTCAATATCTTTCTTTAACTTTTTTATATTGAAGTCTATTTTTTCTGATATTAGTACCACTATTCCCACTTTTCTCTGAATGTCATTTGCTTGAAATATTATTTTGCACCCTTTCACTTTGAGTCTGTATTTGTCTTTGGAACTGAGATGTGTCTCCTGGAGGCAGCATATGATTGGGTTTTGTTTTTTGATCCAATCTGTATCTCTGTGCCTTTTTATTGGTAAGTTTGGTCCATTTACATTTTGGATGATTATTGAAACATAAGCTTTTCCTATAACTCTTTTATGTTTTGCTTTCTGGTAGCTTGGTGTTCCCATTGTTTCCGTGTGTGTGTGTGTGTGTGTGTGTGTGTGCGCGCGTGTGTGTGTGTGTGTGTGTGTGTGTGTTTCAAATTTTGGTTGGCTTTTGTGGGTTTTCCCTTTGTTCCTTCTTGTTTTATGTTATGTACTTCAGTTCTGAATCTTTAGCGTGTGGTGACCATTATGAATATATGGAGGATAGTTCTTTTTAGATATAGTAGTCCACTTTCTTCTGCATGTGCCTTATCTTCTTTCCCCCTTTTGAACTTGGTTCTTTGAATCCTCCCCTTTTCTGTTATTGTCTCAGTTTGTCCCTATGTAGGCTGAACATTCATTACTATCTTGCTATAGCAAATCTCATTTTATTATTTAAGCTTATAATGCCCTGTTCTTAGTAAGGGTTGTACTCTTTTGCTTCTATCTGTCTGCTGGTCACCTTACTCCTAGTTCTGTATTTTTTTGTGTGTCATTTGTTTTAGGTGAGCTGACCTCTTTCAGGATTTCCTGTAATGCAGGCCTCGTAATGGAGAATTCTCTCAATTTTTGTATGTCTGGAAAGGCCTTTACTTTTCCTTCATATCAAAAGGAGAGCTTTGCTAGATACATTATTTTGGGCTGGTAGTTCTTTTCATTTAATAGTTTGAATATTGAATTCCATTCCTTTCTTGCTTGTAAGGTTTGTGCTGAGAAGTCCAATGATAATCTAATGGCTTTTTCTTTATACATTACCTTCTTTTTCCTGGCTGCCCTGAGAATTCTTTCTTTGTCATTGATTTTAGATCATTTTAATATAATATGTCTTGGAGAGGCCTTTTTGGGTCGAGATCATTCAGTGTTCTATTGACTTCTTGAATTCCAAGTTCCAGCTAGCTCCTCCTTAGATTTGGGAAATTCTCTTCAACTATTCGTCAAAAAATGCTTTCTAATCCCTGCTCTTTTTCCTCCCTTTCAAGAATGCCCATTATTCTTATGTTTCCTCTCCTGATCTTATCAACTAGTTATTGTATTTCTCTTTCATATATTTTTCATTCTTGAGTTTCTCCCTGTTTCCTTCTGATTTATATCTAGAATTCTGTCTTCGGTATCACTGATCCTTCCATCTTTGGCCGACTCTATTTCCCAAGCTTACTATTTCATTTTTCATCTCTTTCTGTGTGTTCTTCATTTCCACAAGTTCTATTTGGTTCTTTTTGAGGGTTTCAATCCCCTTGCTAAAAAATAACCTCATTCTGCTGACTAGTTGTTTTTTTCAATTCCTGAGATTATTGATATGAATTATATTGGCACTCACTGAATTTTTTCAGAAGTATCATCCTGAATTCTCTGTCATTTATGTCACATATTTATATGTCTTTAAGCTTATTTTATGGAGATTTTCCTCTTTCTTTCTGAGCTGCCTTGTCACCTTGTTTGTTCATGGTGTTTAATGGATTATTTATATACCTGGGCATTAATGGAAATGTATTCTACTTTTTTCCCAGAAATAAGCTTTATTATATAAAGGTCTCTCTTTTTCTTGTTGCAAAGGCTTTTTTTTATGGTTACCATCAGGTGTTGTCTAAGCCTCTTGGATCCCTGTTTTATATAAAGTGTTAATAATGCTTTTTTTTTAATGTAGATATTCAATCACTCTTGCTACCCTCATTCTCAGTCCCTGTCAGTGTTAGCAACAGTTTTGGTAGGGTTTGCTTAGATTCCTCTTGGGCTCCATGGTGTTGAGTTTTGGAGAATATGGGTGAGGGGCCCTCTGGCTTAGGGAATGGGGGCTGTAGTTCAGCCTTGCATTTTGCAACCACAGCTGGTAATAATCAACTGTTGCTTCTCTGCCATCCCTGCTTCTCTGCCATCCACACTTCTCTGCTTTTTGCCCTGATGCCTGGGCACTGACGCTACATGGAGCTCATAGCTCTCCCAGGCTATTCAGGGAAACCACCGCCTGTTTTCCTCTCCCCATCTTCCAGCAGGGAGGCTGGCTGTGAGAAACAACTTCTTCGTTCCTCCCAGTCTACCCTCTGACTCCCGGAGTTCTCACCTGTGGTAACTCTTACGAGCAGATCCCATACTCAGATGTGCTGGTGTGCAGGTTAGGTGTTTTTTGTTGAGTTTAGATGTTCAGGTTATTGTTGTTTCAAGGGAAGAGATCTGGGAAAGTTTCTCACTCTGCCATGTTTCTGACATCACTTCCTAAAGTTTCTGCATTTCAATATGCAGTCTGCCACCATATTCACAATCTGCCACTATTGGACCAGCTGAACGTATTCCTGACTCAGCCTGCTGGAAGATTATGTCTTTCTTAACAACAAATTATCTCAATTTCTCACATAAAAGACCCAATAAATGTGGCAGTATTTCGAATGATGAGCAAAGAATTTGGTCAATTTTTCTATGAAGGTTAAAAGTCACGGCTCTGTCTATTGTATTTGTGTCTGGTTACAGGCGTATCACCTCATAGAAGAAAGAAATTGACAGCAGATTTTTTTACAGTTCAGGACCTTATGGGGGTTTATTGTAATAGTGTGATCATTATTTCACCATTACAACAATGCAGCTACGTAATACAAATGGAAATTAAAGAGGTATGGGGAATATTTTAATTGACTTTGAAAAATAAGGTATAGGAAGTCATTCAAATTAGTCAAACAATAAAGGAAGTATTGTTTAAAGAGGGAGTTTGGGTTATAGAAAAAGAGTAGACATCAAAAAGCTAATTGTAGAAAGGTTTGCATTCTTTTAACCACATGTGTGAACCTAACCAATAACCAAGAAGCAATCTGAGCGAAAAACAAATTTCCACAGGGTTTCTCAGAATCGACTCCACATTTGGTTGTGCTAGAACTAGAACATCCACCTTATGAAAAGGGAAGTTAAATGCAAAATAAGGCAAACAGTAATCAGAGGCAGGGGTGCACATGATATACTTAGCTCTTGGTAGACATTTGGGAGAAGTTGGGGGATTGGGATTTGTTGTCAAGAGCAACATACACTGGGGCAAATTAAAATATAATTTAAACATGACCATGACTGTCCAGCTCCCTGACTGTGCAGACCTGAGTAAAAACCTCTGACTGCATGGATGATCTCCTGAGTCTCACCTGGTCGGTGACACCACTGCTGCTCCATGGGAGACCAGTCAATTTTCTGACTGGGACAAGGCAGATGGCCTTTGTCTTGGCCCTCATGCTTGGGTTCAGAGCACTGTGGGCAGCCTAAATGGCTCTCTCTGGTCTGAGCTACCCTTGGAGGGCTGCAGGCCCAAGATAGGTGGGAAGTATGGTAAGAAGATAGGGAATAACTAAGTAATTAAGAATTTTGTCAGAGGAATCAAAAAACATACATTTGGGGACATTTTTCCTTTTATTTTCTCTATTAAATTTGAGGTTTTAAATGAAGAAAATAAACATAATTAAAGTGAGCGATAAAAATGTGGTTTATAGACATATCTTTAAAATAAAAAATATTTTACTAAAATATGTGTTTTGATTTGTATAACAGAATTAATTTTAAAAGTTTGACTCCATGGGTAATAATTAGCGTTCATTATGTTCGACTTGGCATTTTGGCCAAGGGAATATTTCTTATTCCCTTCTCCTACAGAGAATTTGTTTTCTTTCTGATTGATAATGATCTCACTTCTTCTTGCCTGAGTACATGGTAAATACAATCTGACATTAGCCAAATCTGAGCATAAAATGAAGGTTTATGCTAAACGTTGTCATAATGAATACCTGCTTGCTGTTTTTCCTGAGGAGTCATTCGAGAATTAAGGAACAATATGAAGGAGATAAGCCCAAAAGTAAACAGAGATAGGGCCAAATGGAAGCGTGACCATTAAGAAACAATATACACTAATGGAGGTATAATAAAGCCCAGAGGGCTAAGAGAGAAAGGCAGAGGCAGTATTAAAAGTTTAAAATGATAAGACAAGAATGATAAGGATAGTTAATGGGACCATAGGACATAAAGAAATGGAATCTTAGAACTTAGGGAAAGGAGATCAAATGTGGTTCACACAGAAAGCAAGGTGGACTGGTTGGGTAAAGAGGAAACTTACTAAAATATTATAACAAATTAACGGACAGGGACAGGAGAATTGGATGCTGGATGGTTAATAACAGAAGGGTCTATAAAGAGTAATGTTTATACAAGAAACACTCTCCTGATTCCATTTTCCCCTCCAGGTACCATCTAATTAATTTTTTTTTCCTTTCACAAAGAACACTTCAAAACATTCATCCATATTCACTGCCTCCAGTTCCTATCCCTCCACAGAAAATTCCCTTGTCAAGATTATCAATCAGATCCATTTTGATGAACCAGCAATCAGTCTTCAACTTAGCTGACCTGCCAGCAGCATCGCTTCCGCTCCGTGGAAATTTGTTTTCACTTTGAGGATAAGACTCTGATGTCCTTCCTGATTGCCCGCTCCATCCTTTTCAGTTTCTTTTATAAATTCCTACTCATCTCTCACATTTATAAATGTTGTAGTGCTCCTCAAGAATCAGTCTTTAGACCTCTTCATTGCCCTGGCTACACTGATGGTCTATTCCGATTTAACTACTTTAAATACCATTCAGCTCTGATGATTTCGACATTCGTATCTCTACCTGAATCGAACGGGACACTTCCATCCAAACTCTAGGCACAAACACCCAAGTGGACAGCAAATAGATTTCTCAAACTTAACAGGTCGTTTCCTCCCACAGTTGTAGAAGTTGATGGCAACTCCATCCTTCCATTGTGTGAACCGTCCTTGACTCTGTCTGTCTCTCTATCTCTCTCACTCACATCCATCTGATCAAGTCACATCTGTTCTAACTTCAAAATGCATCCATATCCCAATCACTTTTCACTATCTCTAGAAGAATCAATCATCATTATTAGAGAAGAAACAGTCCCAATCATCATTATTAGAGAAGAAACAGAAAACAGCAAGCTGTAGAACATGCTTAACAGATTACAAAATGAACAATAATACAAAGGGCCAAGACGAGGATTCCCTCCATGATATGTGCTCTGTTTCCATAGAGTCAAGAGAAGAATAGAGATCCTACTGACATATAGGGCCAAGGCTTAGGAGACAGAAAGTCTTTCCACAACTACCTTCCCCAACTAGTTCCTTTGGGACATTCCAATATGAACATTTCTATGAATACTTCCTTGACCTTCCTGAAATCTTTTTTTTTATATCCACAACATCTTGTAGAGTTCCCAGAATAGAAAAGGAATGTATGCAAACATTTACTAAAAGAGAATAAGCACATTAAGAATTGATTTAATCAATGCTTCAGATGTTCACTTCAAGTCATTCTCAACACTTGAAATGACTTGAAGAACTAAAATAGAAACATGAAAAAAGTTCCTTTGCTAGACATATTTAAACTCAAGTACCATTCTGGACAAAACATTTGGATTGTATTCCAAATATAGGTCTTCCCTTTTAATTGCAGAAAGCCAACATTGCATGGATTCCAAGAAAAGAGTGGTAAATCAAGACCATAATTTAAAATCAGAGTTAGATGTGAGGGGATGAAGAACAGCAGAAAACTTGCTAATCATTTACACACAGGTACATAGAGGGCCCTGCAGTATAACACTTACATGTGCCTCCCAGCAAACAGATTGTTATACAGAGGCCAAGGGGAAAAATTACCGTTCCATTCCACAGACTTAATACAGCTCATACACACTAAATTAGTAAGGACTGTGTTCTATAGAAAAGCTCATTGGTGCTCAACCAAAAACCATAAAGTGTTTCAAAACAGGAACAAGCTTTTTTGCTGAAGAAACTGGCATCCTGCTGAAAATACCTCCATTGCGATCACTCAGCCCATAGCAAGAAAGATGTGCTTATTCTCCTCCACAAACCTTCTCAGTCACCTCCAGCATACACTGGCCTCTTGTTCCATATTCTTTTCACAGAATTTGTTTGGTTACCAGTCCCTAAGTGCTTTCTGGAATCTATTTCTATTATAATCATATATGTTACTATTTTGTGGAAAAAACAAAGATTGTAGGGTTTCAGTAGTAAGTTTAAAATTTTTGTTACACTAGCTGTGTGATCTTGAGCTTAGTCACTGAACTCTAAGATCTATTTTTCTCGTCTTTAATATGGGGAGCATGATACCTGTTTCTCATGAGGAAATGTGAGAAAGTCCTTTAAACTTCAAGCATTGAACAAATGCAGGTTATTAAAACATAAGACCCTTTATAGAGATATTCAACTTTTTGTAGGCCAGTTACATGACAAAAGGATTAGGTGCAAGTCACAGAGTGGATCTCTATATAATATCAAGATCTAATTTTAAGGATCAAATTTGTCCAAAATTCCCACATGAAACTCACTAACAGGGATCAATTAACAGAGGTGATACCATTGGAGAAACCTGTAGAAGCGGCACACGCGTTAAGTGGGAAGTGAAAAGAAAACATCCTAAGGTTCATTCCAGCATTAAGTTTGTAGAATAATTTTCCTTTCTTACAAAGCCAAACCTTCCCCAATAATTAATACCCAAGCTGGAGAACAAGACTGTGCATGGTACTTATTTGCATTCCTCACATGCTTAGTGCCATGTTCTATACATAGTAGGCACTCCATAAAAATTTGTGAATTGATTGAGAAAAGTTATAATGAATATCACTGTTCTGGAGGTTTTTCTCAGCATGAATAAAGAGACTATATGGGAAAATAACTAAATTGCATGCATCCAACATAAACATTGTCAAATCCAATTTGTGTTTGCAAAAGATGTTGGCACTCACTTTTACATGCCTTGAGAATGCTTCCAAATTAAATTCACTCTGGACAAAAACAGAGGACACAATTAAGAAAATGCCAGATATAGAAAATTAACACAGCCTATTCTTTGCTAGAAGGATGAGCCATACTACTAGAGAATAAAGACATTTTTGGTCTCAAAAATATGTTTTAGTAATCATAAAACAGAAAGAATTCTTGGCTCTAACTGTTACCTCTGGGCCTGAGGGTCAGGGGTGGGCAATAGAGGCTAAAATGTAAACAAACAACCAAAGTGGGGAAAACACTAGTTGATTATCATGGCTTGTCCAAAATATACTGAATGCTCAAATATTGAGGTTTAATGAAGGATGAAATGAAGAAACTCATGGTACTTGCCTCTGACAAAAAGCAAGCTTATCTAAAGGCCTCAGCTGTGGAAAGAGTTAATGCATAGTCTTAGAAACCCTACACTTTAATAAGGAGATTAAAATTCAGTTTGACTGCATTTATCAAGCACCTACTCTACACCAAGTCTATTTATAGCTATATAACTATATACAAAAATTCTCATGTCATTGAATGAGCTGAATACTATTACTACTCTATTTTCTGATAAGAAACTTAGAAGTCTAGGGAAAAGCATCTCGTCATAGACCTAAAACGAACATTCTCCGATTCCAAGTCTTGGATCTTTCTCTCACACCAGGCTGCTCTGCCAGCCTTCTGAGAGCCTCTTGTCAAAAAATGTCTCCATGTGCCTAAGCTTATCTGCATGATTATTGGGAAGGAAGACCCAGGCAAAGCATGAGCCTAGCGGGAACCCACATTCAGGAGGAAATCCTGGAGTTAGTATAAGCTGCAAAGTAAGAGTAAACAGAATCAACCCTGTAGCTTCACTATTTCCTATATGCTGATAATGACTCAAATTTTATTTTTGACACCGATCTTCCCCTGAGCTCCACACTATTATCTTTAACTGCCCACCCAACATCACCACTATGCTGTCTAATAAACATCTCAAACACATGAGCAAAGCACAATTCTTGATATCCCACACCCCCATGCCTGCCCATCTCTCCACTGTCCCCATCCAAGTTAATAGTGTCAGCATTCATCCTGCATGAGACCAAAACCTCGGTGTCATCCTTGACTCTTTGTCTCTTTAACCCACATCGATTGCATCATCGAATCTCATCAGCAATATCTCCAAAATGTATTCCAAAATTTGGTCCATGTCTCTGGCTCCCGACAGAGCCTTCTGCATCCACTCTTGCCCCCTACAGCCAGCAGCCAGAGTGGTCTTGTGCAACCAGAAACAGGATTGTGCTGACTCTTCTCTCCTGCCACGGAATTCCCATTTCATTTAGGATAAATCCCAGATTCTTTCCTATGGCCGGAGGAGGCCAGCATGATCCGTCCTCTGTGGGCTCTTCACCCCCACATCCTATTACATGTCCCTACCTAAGGATTTTCCAGCCACATGGATCTTGACATTCCATTACTTCATCCAGTCATCCATACTTCCGGTTCTGTCTTAAATATTCTCCTTTCAGACCCTGGTATATTATCATACTGATCTCTGCTGCATTGTCACCTCTTCCAAGAAGGTACATTTGACAGCCTTGTCCAAAAAGAAGTCCCTGCACTTATATCTCTGACCTACTTTACTTCCTTCATGGCTGTTACTGATTTGAAACCTCATTATTCTTTCTCCCATTCCATCCTCCTGCTCACAGGTTCCAGGAGGGCAGGCACCCTGTCTGTCCGGTTCACCACCGTATCCTCAATGGCTAGAGTAGTTCCTGGCACATAGAGATGTTTAGTAAACTTTTGTTGAATAAATGAATGAATGAATGAATGAATGAGATTAGAGTCATATTCTAAGGTCAAGGGATAATAACATATTTGTTGTCCATATAGAATATTCCCCAACAATACAGGCTCAGCCTGTTATATTTCTGTTCTTCTCCAATGCTTTAGAGCTCTCCCTGCCATCAATGTTTCTGAGAAAATGACTAAGAAATTTTAAGTCCCTTCATGCTGAGAGAATGGGGTGGAATACATTTCAGGAAAAAGGTTAGTAAACTGTGCTTGTGACAGGATAACTAGGGTATAATTTATATAAACTTGAGAGTAAATGGAACAAATAGATTTGTTCATAATTTTATAGTTCCCATAATAAAAACAGAACAATACAAATAAGACTTTTTTTGCACAAATCTTCACTATATTGACCTTCATTGTATCGATCAAGATTTCCAAAGAGCTGTTTTTTCAAGATATTTTGTATATTGTAAAAAGAGGAAAAATAAAGAATTATAAGGAAAATGATTACAGATGTCAAGAAAGCTCTATCCATGCATAGAAGGATATAATTTAAAATGTGAATATTAGATATATCATATGGTCACCTGTTTGACCTAACAATAATTTTTTGGAAGCTTTATAGTATTAATTTATTATTTAGCTGCCTATAATTATTTGTTGCTACTGTTCTTTAAAATATGGATTTAATGTGTCTAGTTAAGATGGATTTTTATGTACTTGCCCACCATGAAAAAATATTTTCCATAAACCAATATATTTTGTTTTTCAACGTCCATGTTCATTTATTTCTCTATAATACGAACAGGTAGAAGAGCAGATTTCCCTCAAAAGTGAAAACCAGCACTGCATGCTGTAATCAGTGAATATAGAAGACTGGAAATTGTGGGGTGAATGTAATTCCTGTTGGATAAACGAATAAGATTATACTAAGGTTAGCAATGGAGGTAGAGCCCTTTAAGATCCATAAACGATGCAAGGCATTACAAGCAAATTACGACAGCAATAAACTACATGGCAATGAGTATAAATTACAGGAGACAATAGTGAAGGCTCCATTTTCCCTCCATGTCTGTAGTGCTGTCTTTTAGAAACCTCCTCTCATCTTACCTATCCCACTCTTCTAGCTCCAGACTGAGACACGGAAGCCATTGTGGAAGTAGGTATCTCCCCTTTAGGGAAAATAAGACAGCACTTTTTGGCCCGGCGCTGTACTGACAGTTTCCAGGATAGATGGCCATTTGCCAGGGTGGGCTCAAGGTCGCTCACTGCAGCCTCAGCATACCTGGCTCACAGGCTCTCAGTCAGATTTGGGCTGTGGCTGCTGAGGCCAGGTGTGTGCGGTGTGGTGTGCTCTTTGCCTCTCCTTGGCTGACAGCAGTGTCCCTCGAGCACACCAGGCGCCTTGAGTTCTGCCCCAACCTTTGCCCTAAAGCACAGAAGCAAAAGCCGGAGGTGAGTGCTGAATTCTGAGCCCAGAGAGGCCAGAGACGGTTGGTCCAAGCTTCTTGTGATGGTCTTTGAGTGGGTGGGTCTGACAGGCATCCTTCCTGTCTAAAAGACCGTGAGCAGGAATAAGAGTCAGTAATGACTCTTAGACGGGCTTCCCCTCCTTTCTGCTTTTGCTGATTCCCTCGTTCAGTGGAGTGTGAGCCAGATGAACTTGAGGACTCCCAAATGGAGCAGGCATTTAACAAAAGTAGTGTGTGTTAGTCATTTTACCCCTACATTTGGTCCCACCATTTAAAAAAATTCTCAAGTAATATATCACACATTTCTATTTTTACAATGCACAAGACATCTTTAAAAAAAGAGATCTTTGGAAAACTTTTGATTAATGAAATGCAGTGAAGGTCAATATGGTGAAGCTTTGTGCGAAAACAGTCTTATTTGTATTGTTGTTTTTGTTATGGGAGCTGTAAAACTATGAACAATTCTGTCTGTTAGTCGGGTTGTTGTTTTTGTTTTGTTTTGCCTTCTATTTGGTCTCTCCACGATTTTAACCATTTTGTAAGTAACATATCACACATTTCTATTTTTAATCTAAAATCCAGTCTGCTAACCTATAGTGTACACCAAAATTCCTCCTACCTCATCAGTACACCTCTCCCCAGGAATAATCGTAGCTGACAGTTGGCTATGTTTCTGTAGCACTCTCAAGGAATTTTTATACATTGATGTACCTATATAAATATACAGTTTTGCTTGGTTTTGTTTTTTCAACAAAATGGAATCAGACCATACATGTTTTTTGTTTCTTGCTTTTTAAATGACTAAGTCTGAGATTCTTCTGCAGTACACACAGCTATTTATTCTTGTAATAGCAGAAGAGTATAATGGATCATCGCAATGTTTTTAGAAAGATCGAAACATTTAAAAGTGAACACAATTTCCAAAGAGTAACTTACCTTGTAAATTTATTTAAAACCATCAACTTTGTGGAAGCTAAAATTTTGCTGTTCTTACTAGAAGAGAATTCGTGTGTCTTGGTGAAGTCCGATTTAAGTAGAATTGTCTTCAGCCAGGTGCCAGAGAAGGTGGAGTGAAGGATGGGTTAACTTCTGAAATGGAGAAGAGTTTCCTGACAAAGAAGGATTAATTATTATGGAGACTAGTCAGGAAAATGGCAGTGTTACCATCCTCCGAAAAAGCCCAGCTTACATGGGGGAATTTCTAGCCATGGGCTCGAGACGCTGCTGACTTACTGGCCTTCGGTAAAACAACCTTCCCATGCCTGTTTTATCATCTGTTACTTATCTTAGCAGTTTTCAACTTACCGAGTACAATAAATACTTTGAAGAAATATGAGTCCTCATACAAGTTTGAAATTTGGGGGTAGGAAATTGAACAAGATGATTATTGAAGTCCACTTATTTAAGATGATGGCAATGCCATCATTAATTTAAGAGGAAGAAATGTCTCGGTTGTCATGTATCACAGAAGGGAAAAATGCTTCATTGTTGCAAGCAGACCCTGAAAGTATCTGGCAGGCTGGCCAAGCTGAAACATTCAGCACTTTCAGCTCCAGACCTAACTGAGGATTCTATGGAGGAACTGGCAGCGGAGGGTTATCAGTAAACTCTCAGTACTATAAGAACAGTCACAGGGGAAGCCCCCAAAGGAATCGGTGACTATCTGCACAGATCTGTTCAGACAGACCCCAGTAAAAACCCATTCACTTTCTGATATGGTATCTGCAATATTATGTCACCATTGCCAAATCTCTAGAGATAATGCTGTGTGCCTTGCTTTACATTTCAAAGCAGCAGAATTGAACTGAGATAGTTTTTCTTTCACCTATAAGACTGATAAAAATTCAAAGTGTGCTGACATACTCTGCTAGCGATACCAAGTGAAAGCCATTCCTAGGTACTACTGGTGGGAATGCAAAATGGCAGCGTCTAATATAAATTGCATATTCATCTAGTCGTTCACCCAGTATCTCTTTTCTAGGAAAATGAATGCCAAAGATTCGCTGCTAAGAAAATAAGAAAAGATGAATGTGCTATTGCACTCAAACAGCAGAAGACTGGGAAGTCCCTCAGCAAAGCACCAGTTGATTCTATTATTGGACATTCACCCCATGGAAGTTCCTACCCCTGAATCAAAATTAGAAACCATATGTTCATTGACCTCCCATCCATGACACATTATGCAGCTGTTACTTATCAGCATTCTTCTAAATGTTCTACATGGATTATTTAAGTTAATCATCACAACAACCTCATTTATCAGGAACTCTTATTATCCTTGTTTTGCAAATGAAGAAACTGAAACACAGGAGAGGTAGATAACTTGCTAAAGGATATATCTAATTAGGAAGTACCAGAGACAGAATTTGAAATCTGGCCATCTGGCTCATAGGCCCACACTCTTAATTGCTAAACTATACAGCATCTAACATTTGTTCAATTAATTCATTAATAGTTCCCATCAGCTTCTTCCATTTCACACTTGGACTTGAGAAAGAGGGAAGCTATCTAATTTTTAAACGTGGGAGCCTGCTTGACCCTATGCTCAGGGGATTTTTACCCCTGAAAAAAGGACACTCTGAGACCAGGACTGGCAGCGAAGCACAGATTCTTTTCTTGAATACAAACCCTTTGGGGAAAGTTCTCAAAGACCCTCCGAAGTACTGACTGGTGACTGCCAGAAATGGGTTCTGGAACTCCACCGCAGGAATGTTATTTTCCTCAGATTTCTAGGATCAATTAATTCATAAAACATTGACTAAGCATATCTATTGTGATGGACACTTGTGATATAGAGATAAATAGGACCAGATCCCAACCTTATATGAGTTTACAGGCTAGTGAACCATCAGCTCTACTTCTGGACACACAGTCTACTTGTTCAACCATTTTTCTTGAGTCAATTAAAAATGAGAAAATAGACCAGATGTTATCTGAACTGATCGCCTCTGCGCCTGGGTTAATGATGCCACCTTCTCAGAATGTCAAAGCTGGTTTCAGGTTAAGACACTACTCCGCCCCCACCAAAGGACTGTTTTCACAGTCTTGTCTGTTTCTGCAGTGATGTCTCTTTGCAGCTCTCTTTACTTGACTGCCACAGTGGCTGCCCACTGGGAAGTACCTGCCAACTTTTCAAAACTAACTTTTCTTCTTCCAGTCTTAGTCCCATTTGGAAAAGTGACACTCTAGCACAGGATTTTTGTCCTTAGAGCACATGTTGCTCCCATGCTCACCTTTATCTCCCTTGGCAGAGGATGAGCTTACCTGTGTCAATTCCATCTCCTTTCCTTGTAATATCTCTCTCCCATCCACAAATTGTTTCTGTTGCTGTCTTCCAATTGTCTTTTGTCTATTTACACTATTACGCAGCACCTGAAAATCAAACGGTGTCTACCACCTGGCAGTTCCATGGAAGGATCACCTTGCAGCCATGTGTGGAAATGTGAGTTAAAATGAAGCCAAGAAAGGCAGCGTTTTTAATTGTGCTTCAACACAGCATAAGCTTATGTTGAAGAGTATAATATCACCTTCTCGTTTTTTCTTTTTCTTGTTTTTGCTGGTGTTGTTGCTTTCCAGATATCTTCCTGGAAATTTAAATAACTGTGTATCACGTTCCTTTCTTCCAGCTGTATTAGCTTTCAGGTCTCCATGCTGAGGCTCATTTGGTACTTTCCCGCCCACATTCCTAAGCCGTGCAACCCCTGTGTGTTATCTGATTTCCTTAGTGGTTTTGCTATGCCTTTCATCTCAGCTTGATCTGTAGATTTAATTAGTGAGCTGCGTGTACTTCCACATTAAAGAGGACATAAGGTAATAGCAGTCCTCTGCAATAGCACATGAATAGCAGAAACAAGGAAGGGTGGAGGTAGTACTGTAACAGCTCTCTGCAAAATAAGGGGTGTGGGAGTGTAAATGAAGATGTGGAAGATGTGACAAAACAGCTGGGAATATCACCTTACTGAAGCAAATGCCCCCAAATTTGTCAGGCCGTTCTGCACATATGGTGTGACAGCGCCTACTAGTACAATTTCAGAAGCAGGAATGCAGAGAAAGGGTGATCGAGGTGGAAAACTGAGACAGCAGTTCAGGAAAGAGCTGAGGGAGATGCAGCATTAAACAGGAATGATTTTTGCAGTTTAAACTCTAGGAATAAACTCTACATCTGTCTTGGATCAGGTTTCTGGGAAACAGTCTATGAGATGAAATTGTACTGAGGAGTGCTCCCAGAAACAAGAGCTGTGAGGGAGGGAAGGAAGCGGGAACAGGCATAAGGAGTTGAAATGTCATGGGGTTTCAGCAAGGATCTCAGCTGATCCCCGTGGGGTTTCCTTGAGCTGGGTGCCCCTGCAGAGAGCTGCACTTTGAGGCAAGGGTGAGACTTCACATCCCCACATGGTCCGGGTATTTTACTCAGGCTGCCTCTAGGGAGGGAGGATAAGCTTGGGAGAGGCCGCTCTTTTCTGAAGGAGGTAATTCCAGGAAAAGGACCTGGCTGAGTCATCACAGTCAACTTTCCCAGCAGCTGGGAGAGAGGCTTTCCACGCTGAAAGGGGTAGGGGTGGCACGCCACATCATCCACCAGCACTTCTCATAAGACTGTGCAAAGGCTCAGTGCCATTTGGCATCACCGAGCATCACCTATTCAGCTAGAGGCATTGCTCATTTATCTTCTGTGACTCAGCTGTGTTTTTCTGTCAGTCTCTGCTCTGGGGTGCTGGTCTAACCCCTCTTCCCAGCCTTGCTCCCACCTTCATCCTGTATGCACCTAACACTCCAGCTTCTGCCTGCCCCCATGCTTCCTCTCCATTTCCAGGTCAACTTCATGCATGAGGGTCCCTTTTCAACATGCCAAGGGACGGAGAAAAGAGCCCCAGGGAAAAGAAACCAGTCTCAAGTTTCACCCAGGAAGGGGCTAAGGAGTGGATCTGCAGTGAGGGTAGCCTCTTCTCTTGTCCTCCAGAGGGCTCCAGGTGTGCTCCAAGCTCACCAGTCCAGTGTTTCTGAAGGCCACAAAGATGTCCAGTACCATCGTCATCTGAATCCTGTACAGAGAACTCAGGGTGAGTTTGTACGCCTCCATTGTCCAAGGGACCAAGTCCTTCACACACAGCATGTCCTCCTTGCATGGCTCCCACCTGCAGCTGTTTGTGTCCAGTCTCTGGCCAATCTCCCATACCATATCAGCAGCCTCCTTGGAGCTCAGCATTTTTGAATTCGGAATTTAAAATGCAGGGAGAGTGGCTTGGGCCCCCCAAAGTCTTTGGCTGCAGCCCTGCCTTGCGATCGGCAGTGAATTATAAGAGCTGCACTTTGTTCTTCCTCCTTTTGATTGAGGACCCACAGCAGAGGTGCTTCAGTAGGAAGTGCCAGAACCTTCTAGCCATCCCCTGACTGCCCTGGCTCTAGCCCTAGGAAGAGATTGGCTTCTCACCTTCAGGATGCCTCTCTGGGGCTCCACTACTACTGTTGCTGCTGGTGCTGTATGTGGAGATGGTACCCCAGGGGCAATCCTGGGGACAGAGCTGGAGGTGGCAGTCTCCAACTTCAGTGCAGGTGTAGGACCGTTGGTCCCCAATCCTGTCGAGGTGTGGAATTGAAGGTCCCCGACTCCAATCAGGGTACGGGACTGGTGGTCCCACACTCTGGTCCAGTTGTGGTAGTGCTGGTCTCTGCCTCCAGTTGGGGTACGGGATTGGTGGTCCATGACTCCAGTCGGGGTTCGGGACTGATTGTCCCCGACTCAGGTCTCACGGAGGGATTGTTGGTTCCCGAGTAAGATGTGAGTGTGGGAATGGTGGTGCTACAGTGCTTGCCGGCTCTTTGATCTCCCAGCCTGATGGCTGGACACTGTGGCTCAGGTAAGAAATGGAGCTGGCGAGGGAGGACTCCACGTCAGGGAAGGGCCTTATTGTGATGGTGGGACACTTCCCCTTGGGTGCTTTGTGGCTCAGCATGAAGTATGTGGCCATTGTTGTGTCATGTTTCTTGCCTCTGATTACCTCCTCAATTTTCTCTTGTTGAAAGCTCTTATTTTTCATTACCTGGGTCACCTAGGAGTTTAAGAGGTTATATGGTGGCATCTGATATGGCCTCAGTTCTTCCTGCCCCATGTTTGTCCAGGAATGGCTCATGAGTTCTTCAAGTGTTCCTCGGTGACAGGGGTCAATAGTTAAACATTTCCCTAAAATGTCCGCTACTTCTGAAGACATGAAGTAGGGGAGATGATACTGACCTCTTAGGACCTTCTGCCATAATTCCCTAATGCTGTCTGCCACCAACAGCAGTCTTCCACAGACCATTTTGAACAGGATGACTCCCAGGCTCCACACGTCCACTCCGGGGCCGTCGTAGCTTTGCCCCAGGAGAATCTCGGGGGCCACGTAATTGAGGCTGCCACAGAAAGTGGTCAGCTTCTGGCCAACATACTCGTTACTGAGCCCAAAGTCCGCCAGTTTGATGTTCCGGTCGGCATCAAGGAGAATGTTCTGTAGCTTTAGGTCCCTGTGGATGATGCCCTACTGGTGGCAATAGTGTACCGCTGACATCAGCTACCAAAGACGACTCAGGTCTCATGCTTCGTCATATCGCCACAGTCCTTAAGATAGTCAGACAAGTTCCTCCCATCCACATGCTCCATGATGAGGAAGAGTGTGTTTTTGGTGTCAATCATCTCAAACAGTTTTATGATATTGGGGTGGTTCAGGATTTTCATGGCGTGGACTTCTTGGAAAAGTCTATAGGACCCGTGTCGATTAACGACTTTGATGGCCACCTCTGCCTCTGTTAGAAATTGCCGGGCCAACTTCACCTTGGCAAAGCGTCCCTCGCCAATGGTGTTCAGGAGCTGGTAGCACCCAATGCGAGGCTGCTTATCAGTAGACATGGCTGCAAGGTCATGTAACATGGTGACACACTATCTACACTCACTCACAATACTGACTACCAATGCAAACTATGTTAGCCAAAGATACAAACTCTACTATCTGTGCTAATACTAACTGCTAACTATGCTTACTATGCTAATAAACAATGCTAACATTGCTATACTGATACTAATACAAACAATGATAGCTATGCTTACTAACTGTGCTAATAAATGATACTAATAAACCATGCTAGCTATACTAACAATACCAATACTAACTCTACTAAATGTACTAACAATGCTAACAATCCTAACTAAAAAAAAAATGTTTAAAGAAAAAACTAAGAAAAAAAATCCGGAAAATTAAAAATATGAGAAAATAATAAAATAACGAGGAATAAAATATGAAAAAAGTGGAAAAAAGAGAACAAGAAAAGAGAACTAAGGAAAATAAGAAAAAGGAGAAAAAGAAGGAATAAGACAAAGAAAAATAAGAAAAACAACAACAACAAAATGAGAAAACAAGCTAACTAGTCCAGTCCAACAGGTCACAACAAATCAGCTTCCTGGGCTCTATGGACAAAAACCTCAGGGCAACCAGGGCCTTATATAGGAGAGTTTTGTAATTCCATCACAATGGTGCCTTATTGGGTCAGAGCGAGACATGGACCAGTCACAGCTGGGGATAAACCACAGTGCTTTTTTCACTTCCTGGTCTCAAGACCCCTTTATACTTAAAAAAATAATAATAAATTAAAAATAAAAAGGATGCAAAGAGCCTTTCGTTTATGTGAGAAAAATTGATATTTACTTTATTAGAAATTAAAATGTGTAGAATGCTTCAGTGACCTTTTCTTTTAGAATTTGAAAATCTGTAATAAGTTTTGTTTTTTGAATATTCAATTCTTTTTTCTGAAAATGATGTTACAACTTATGATATTATAGGAAAATATTGTGTTCATAGGATAAGTTATGTTATTAACATCTATAAAGCTGAGAGGGGGCGGCTTTCAAATCCTTATGCCAATAAGATTATGAGCAGATTTCTCATCAGAAACTGTGGAGACCGGGGGCACTGGGTTGATGTATTCAAAGTGTTGAAGGACAAAAGCCGTTAACCAAAAATCCTACATTGGGCAAAAGTATCTGAAAATGGGGGAGACCTTAAGACATTCCCAGATAAACGAACCCTGAGAGTTCTTTACCACTACGCCTGCCCTGCACACAATGCCTCCTGCAGAGTGGAACGGAAGAACACTGGGCAGAGGCTCAAAGCCTCACGGAAAAAGAAGAATCTCTGCTAACACTCCGCATGGACAGTGATGAAAGCTAGTACTAGTGTGACTTTGGTTTGTAGCTCTACTTGTTGTTTTCTACTTGATGTGAGAGACTAATGTATTTTAAAAAACAATTGTTTGTTGTTGGACACACAGTGTATGAAGATGTAATTTGGTGACATCAGTAGCAGGCTGGGGTCAGCTGTGAAGGAGCAGAGTTTTTATATGTTCTTGAAGTTAGGCTGGTACAGATTCGCATGAGTTATAACTTTAGTACGTTAGGTCATTTGGGTGACTAAAATATTTTTCTCATATATAAAAATAAATAAACAAAGGCACATTTATTAGTTCTGTCAAGAAGTAAGTATGAAGAGTTCTTTTTATTCCACATCTCCCATAACACTCTGTTTTGGACCCCTTTGTTAACACTGTTTCTCCCTGGGAAATCTTCACCGCACAATTTTCTCTTTTTCTTCTTCCTCTAGAAATTTCTGATTAAATCAAGCTTTAGTCTCATTTCTGAAACAACAATTGACTTTCTGACTCTTGGCTGGGTGCTTCATACTGAAAGTAGTTCGTATCTTCCCCTGATCCAAACATATTTCATTTAATGAAATATAGAGCCAGCCTCACAAAGATGGTGTACCAGGAGTTGCCCCAAATCTTTCTACTCAGAGTATGATTCATGACCCAGCAATTTGTTAGAAACCCAGAATCTTAGTCCTCATTCAGACCTCTCAAATGAGAATCTTCATTTTACAAGGTCAATGATGCACAGCTCATCAAAGTTTGAGATGCATTCTTCCTCAAGCTTCATACACAAAGGATAGCTAATTGAATCTATGTTGTCTTTCAGTCTGTCTATCAGGGCTATCACAATAACCTCCTAAGTGATCTCACTGCCCTCAGTCTCTCCTATAATTGATCCTACATACTGATGTATACTAACTCTCCTAAAATATGTGTCCTCTTGCACAAACATTCAACTGCTTCCACTGCCTAGAGGGTAAGTTCTAAAGGTCTAACTTGGTATCCATACCCTGCTGTTCTGTTTATCACCCCTTTCCACATACTCACCCTCCAACTTTCTTGGTCTGCTCCTATTCAAATACTCATTTAACACCACAGTGTCATCCTTTGTGCTGTTTCTTCCTATACATCCTGTTGCCAACAACATTGTCTACAAAACCCTAATTAGCCTTTAAGATCCAGCCTAAATGCCTTGTCTTTCAAGAGTCCCCACAAGCTACTTGCCTGAACTAAACTCAACAACACAGTGGCCATCTCTATTTTGCCCCACTTTCATTCTATGGTGTGTGAGGCCTAAATCTTAATATCTAGGAGAGGACATGTAGCACATAGAAACATATATTTTTCAATGTATAGTAAATAGGCACCTCTATGATAGCATGGAAAAGGGTCCCATTGAATCCAAACAAGGTCTCGGTGTGTCCAGAAATCTGTCGACTCGAGAATGCCAAACTAAGGTTTGGCGCCTCCAAACCTGCTGCAATCTGTCCATTTGACCCAAAGAAACCTAGCTGGGATACGTGGCTTAAAACCGTCACCCACATATCGGGGGCACTGCCTTCTACTCCAACATCAGTCACCTGCATGGGGTGCTCAGCACCCACTACCTGGTGTGGCCCCATCTCCCAAAGAAGGAGTCCCTTTACGCACATGATGTTCTCCTTCTACTGCCCTTAGGCTCTGACTCACACCAGTCTCATGACTGAGACTCTGAGTTGGCTTTTGTTTGTTTGTTTCTTTCCTTGCTTGCTTGCTTGCTTGGTGGTATCTGGCTCTCCTTTTCAAGTCCACATGAGAGCAAAAACATAAAGGACCTTTCCCTTGCGGTCTGACATAGTTCACTATCCTTGACGGGGAGGGTTCTGCTCGAAAGGGCCAATCACAAAATATATGGGCGAGTTAAGGAGCTTCTAAGTGGCAAAGGTCTGAGTTCCAGGCAGAACACATATCCAAAATTCCCAAGACTGTCTGGCTCCCCAACCCCCCTCTCGTCTCCGGCCTAAACACAGGCCATTGGACAGGCCACTGTCCCAAATGGGTCGAGCTTATGGCATTTGTGCTGACATACCAGTATCAGGGGCCAAGGGAGGCCCATTCCACCTGAGGCCAAAGCTCAGTCCAGGGCCAAGATGTCTGAAGAGGGGGCCTGGCTGTGGCATCCCTGAAATGTTTTCCTCGGAAGTGACCTCTGATCTCTGGCCTAAACACCGATGGCTAGACTACCAATGGCCCAAAAGGACGAGCTTATGGCATTTGAGCTAATAGATGCAGATGCGACCTTGATTGGTGAGGCCAAGGAGGTTACTGCGTGGCAGTGGAGGATGGCATCCCAGCAGGCTGGCAGGTAGTGGCTGACCCCCTGGCAGAGGATAGGGCAGGCGAACTGAGCCTTGGTTCTCTGGGGTCTCCAGGAGCATAGAAGCCTATGGAGAGTGGAAATCCAGTCCCCCTGGTCTGCTCTGTGCTGAGACAGGGGAGGAATTTGCGAGAAACACTTTTGGCCACTCCAGTAGGGGTCTGCTATTGATAGAGCTCCAGCGGGTCATGGGAATCCTGACCTGTGTTTTCAGGTCAGGACATTCAAACAGCACCCTCACAATGAAAGGAGACAGTAGTCGAGGCTCTTATCACCAGCTATCTGCCAAACATGACGGTAGGAATGGAGTAACCACGTCTCACAGAATGCCCAGGACAAGAGCTGGCCTTCTTATGTTGAATGTCCTCGGTGCTAGGCCTGGAAAGGGCCTGGAACTGAGAGGTCTGGTAGTCACTACCCTGCCCCCATCCGAAGAACCAGCACCTGTGTCAAACCCTAAAGGTCTGTGGGGCAGCGTGCAGGGGTGCTGCCCGCCTCACCCAATCCTTGAGGGTCTGGTCACCGATATTCATGCTCTTGCCCCAGGCCTCTTGACTGATGGGGAAGTGAATGCAAGCCACTTTTTCCTTCCTCCGGCTCGCTCCTGGAGCTTCTTCTCTGTCTCTTTCTCTCTCCTGAATTGGCTTTTTTGCAAAATGCTCCCCGCCAGGCCCAGAGCACCTAGCAAGCCGGGATTGGAGTTCTGGGCCTGGGGGGAAGAGGGCGACTGGACAGGGGCTCACCTTCTCCGGGACCTGTGATTGACACAGTTGAGTTGCCCAATCAACACTCCTTGGAGGTGGGACAAGCCTTCAATTAATTACAGCTGTTGCCCATCAATTTGATTAGAGCCAGGCAGGGAGCGGGTTCTCATCTCCTTCTTTCCTCCACTGTGTCTTCCCATGACATAGCAGCAGCACTCTTTTTCCAGATACCCCATTCCATTTTCTATGCACTTTCAGCTTTCAAGTCCACTCCCAGGACACTTGTACCTTTTTTGGCCTCCAGGCAGCCCATTCCCAGGCTCTTCTACATTTCCATACTCCCTTGCTGCCAGTTCTACCATTCTCCCTTCTCTCATATGACCAGCGCCCTTACTCCATCTCTACAGTCATGATCCCCACATACTGGGCCCAACACAAGCGGCTCATACTCCCCCTCCCCACCCTCACCAAGGACAGTCTGTCCACAGTAGGTCTCTGGCCCACAGAAGGCACACAGCTCCTGAGAACTTGGCTGCTGTCGAGGCCATTGCTCAGCCAGGCTGGGGCAGTCAGGAACTAGGTCTGGGGTCAGAGTGTTGGCTAATACATAATTAATCTTGACTGATACCTCAGAAGGTGATAACCCATGTCCCCTCTGTCAGTCATTGCTGCGAGGCACAGCTCCTTTCCTCCTGTGGCCAGAAGGTCAGAGGGCTGAGGAGACTGAGTTAGGCCCAGTTGTGTGGGGCGCAGAAGAGAAAGACCTCTGGAGGCCTTGAGAGCCTGGCTGGGAAGCCTCCTAGAGGTCAGGAGGCTTCATGTGTTCATGTGTTTGTATCAAAATGTACACCATGGTTTTCCTCATTATCCTACCGGCTGTGGCTGTGGTGGACCTGTTCCATGTCCCTCAATTTCTAAAGAATTTATGTTCAATAGGTTTCTGGATGGCTGTTTACAGTTTTCCTCTGTGTTTGAGAGTGTGTATTTGTGTGTGTTTGCCTGTGAGCCTGTGTTCCTGTGTGCCTGTGTGTGTGTGTGTGTGTGTGTGTGTGTGTGTGTGTGTGTGTGACAGAGATGTGGTTGTGTGATATCCAGGCAGGTGAATATATGTGAATGCCTTCTTGTGTGCCTGGTTAAACATTTCTATGAGTGTTGGCTTATGGTTTCACTTGTGTTTTCCGACGTGGGCGCTTTGTGCTTGTACATTCGTAGGAGCACAAAGCAGCATGTGTGCCTCAAGAGACTTTTGGGGGTATCAATGTTTGGTAGAGTGTGTGAGTGAGTCAAAATTGTCCCCCAGAGACATCTGTCAACATTTGCTTGTGTCGGGGTGTGAAGGCCAGGTGTCCAAAAGGTTGAGAATACTCCCAGTCACATTATGATCTTTTTCTGGGTGACAGATGATCGCTAGACCCCTCATGGCAAACACTTCGCATAGAACCGTCATGGCTGGTTGGGGTTCCCTGAAACCAATAACACCTATGTATCTGTCTGTGCTTCAAACAAAAATCTGAATTTCAAAGGAGTCAAAGTAAAGAAAAGAAATCCACCTGAAAAGATTCACCCCCCACCACCAAACACCCCGAGCCCAATACCATTAGGATGGAGATTCATGCGCTGACTAACTACAAGGATTGGGTGGCCAACAGCCTGTTCATCAGAGCATCTAGTCCTGAGGAGGTTGCTGACATACCCGGTATCGGTGGCCAAGGGAGGCCCATCTACCTGAGGCCATCGATCAGTCCAGGGCCCAGATGGCGGAGGAGGGGACCTGGCTGTGGTGTCTCTCAGATGATTTTCTCGAAGTAAGTCAAGAACCTTCGTTTGCTCCAAGGTCACCTCGGACTTCATCCTTTCCTTTTTCTGCTTCACATATGGAATTTCTGGTGACCATGATAAGGGATATGCGAGGTGATCCACATTTCCAGTGGCCAACCTTAAATTTTGAAGATTCCGGACAAGTCAGCAGTTGGCCCAGAGACTATGCAGCACACAGCAACCACCAGCTGATTCTCTGTCACCCTTCCCCTCCCTCACACCACTTTTCTTTGGATACCTGAAAAGAACGAACACAATGATCCATTATGCAGGATTGGTCTCAGGAATGCCTCATAAACTCTACTATCCCTTAAGAGATCTGGATTGTTTTCAAAGTAGCCATGGCGATAGAGTTTCAGAGAGAGGCAATCCTTTGGACAGGGCAGGAATATGAAAAAATTGTCATCTGCCCATATCCCAGGCAGATCTTCTTTTGCCCGAGGCAAAAAGAACACATAGTGCCTTAGTACCCTTTGTTCCAAACAAGGCTCCTCATTTTCTCCAAAGTTGATCCTTGTGAAAGCTATTCAGAAAGTGGCAGGGTGTCCCTCCATCAGCAGCGTCACAGTTTTCTTTGCATTCTCTATTTCTTACTCTTCAGTTCCAGAATGGATTACCCTGTCCCTCTTTTAGATCTTGAGAACCGACTTCTCAGGAAGAGTCAAACACATCCTTTTGGAGTCCTTCTCATTTTTAAAACATAGGAGGAAAGTGACAGACACGGTCCCAGGAAACCCTGAGGCACGAGGATTGCCGCTCCGTTGCAAATGGCACTCAGGTCACTCCGATAGTCTTTGCTAGACGGCTATGTGACAGGATGGAAAACGGTCCCACTGAATTCAAACAATGTTCCAGTGTGTCCAGTTAGCTTTTGGAATGACAATGCCAGTCTAGGATTTGGCGCCTCCAACCTGCCACGGTGTGTTCATTTGACACAATGAAACCTATGGGGGATACGTGGTTTAAACCCTCACCCACATGTCAGGGGCGCTGTCTTCTACACCAATATCGATCCCCTGCGTGTGCTGCTCAGCACCCACTGCCTGGTGTGTCACTGTCTACCAAAACCTGAGCCCTATTATGCACATGTCGTTCTCCTCCTACTACCCTTAGGCTCTGACCCACACCGGTCTCATATCTGAGGATTTGAGTTGGAGTTTTTTTTATTTTATTTTATTTTTTGTTTGTTTGTTTGCTTGCTTCCTTGCTTGTCGGTGTCTTGCTGTCCTTTTCAAGTCTCATAAGAGCAAAATCATAAGGGCCCTGTCCCTTGCTGTCTGACATAGTTCCCTTCTTTTGATGGGGAGGTGGACTGCTCGAAAGGGCCAGTCAGAAATGTATTGGCGATTCTTGAGATCCTAAGTGGCAGAGACCTTAGTTCCAGGAGGAACAGCTCCCAAATTTCCAGAGTTGTATGGCGATCTCTTATCTCCAGCCTTAAATTTGGTGATTGGACCAGCCACAGGACCAAAGGGGACCAGCATATGGCATTTGGACCAATAGAATACAGATGCAAGCATGATCAAGGAAGCCAAGGAGGTCATTGCCTGGCAGTGGAGGCATGCCTCCTAACAGGCCAGCAGCTATCGGCTGACCCCCTGGTAAGGGACAGGGAAAGAGTCCTGAGCCTTAGTTCTTCTGTGGTCTCCAGGAGTACTGAGGCCTGTGGAGAGTTGAAAGCCGATCCCCCTGGTCTGCCCTGGACCGTGGCTGGGGAAGAATTGGTGAGACACACTCATGGCTACTCCGGCAGGGGTCTGTCATTGATAGAGCACCAGCTGGATGCGGCAGTTCTGACCTGCTATTTTCAGTTCAGGACACAAAAGTGACAAACTCACAGTGAAATGAGGCCGCGGTTGAGGCTCTTGTCACCACCCACCTGCCAGCATGGCAATAGGGATAAAGTAATCACATCTCAGAGATGGCCCAACCGAGAGTTGGCCTTTTTATGTCGAATTTACTGGGCGCCAGGCCTGGAAAGGGCCTGGAATTCGGAAGTCTGGCAGTCACCACCTTACCCACACCCGGAGAACCAGCACTTATGTAAACTCCTCAAGGTCTGTGGAGCAGCGGGCATGGGTGCTGCTTGGCCAGCCCGTGCCTTGAGCATCCAGGTCACTGATATTCATGCTCTTGCTCTAGGCCTCTTAATTGATCATGGAGTGAACACGAGCCACATTTTTCTACCTTCTGTTCGCCCATGGAGCTTCTTCTCTGTTTTTTTCTCTATCTTCCCTTGGCTCTTCTGCAATTTTATCCCCACCAAGACCAAGGCAGTGTCATACCCAGAGTGGAGCTCTGAGTATGGGCACGAAGGGGCAGTTGGACATGGGTTCAGTTTCTATGGTCCCCATGATTGCCACAGGTGAGTTTCCTAATCAAAGTTTCTTGGAGGTGGGACAAACTGTCAATTAATCACCGCTGATGCCTACCAAATTGATTAGGGCCAGGCAGGGAGGGTGCTCTCTCCTCCTTTTCCTCCTGTTTTGTCTTCTCATGTACAGCAGCCTCACTCTTTTTCCAGATGCACATTCCATTTTCCATCCACTCTCTGCTTTCAAGTTTATTCCTTGGACCCTTCCACCTTCTCCGGCAACCAGACAGCCCATTCCCAGCCTCCTCTACATTTCCGTATGCCCTTCCTGTCAATTCAACCGCCCTCACTTCTCTGATTTGACCAGCATCCTTACCCCAACTCCACAGCCACGATCCCTGCCTAAGTCAACCCAGTACAAGCGGCCCATTATCACCCTCCTCAACCTCACCCTGGACTGTCTGTTTGTCCACAGCAGGGCTTTGGCCCACCAGCAAGCGCACTGCTCCCGGGGCCCTGGCTGCTGTCAAGCCCACTGTCCAGCTAGGCTGGGGCAGCCTGGGACTGGGTCCTGGGAGTAGAGTGTTGGCTAATATTTTATTCGGCCTGGGCAGACCTTCAGAAGGCAAGACCCCATCATGTCCCCAGTCATTGCTGCCAAGCTCAGTCCCTTTCTTCCTGAGGCCAGGAGGTCAGAGGGCTGAGGAGACTATGCTAGGCCCAGACCTGTGTGGCGCAAAAAGGAAAGGCCTCAGGAGGCCTTGAGAGCACAGTTGGGAAACCTCCAAGACGTCGGAACCTTCATGTGTTCATGTATCTGTATCAAAAAGGCACATCCATGGCTTGCCTCATAATCCCAGCCAGCTGTGAGTATGGTGGACCTGTTCTCAATCTTTCAATCTCTAAAGAACTGATTTTCTCTAGGTTTCTAGCTGGGAGTTTACAGTTCTCCTCTGTGTATGAAAGTGTGAGTGTAACTGCGCCTATGTGCCTCTGTGTGTGTGTGTGTGTTTGTGTGTGTGTGTGTGTGTGTGACACAGAAGTGGTGGTGTGATATCCAGGCAGGTGGATGTATGTGAGTGCCCTCTTGTTTGTGCCTGTTTGAACATTTCTATGAGTGTCAGCGTACAGTTTCACTTGTGTTTTATAATGTGGGTGCATTGTGCATGACACTTTCATGAGAATGCAAAGCACCATGCGTGCCTCAGGAGATTTTTGTGGGTATCGATGTTTGATAGAGTGTGTGGTATGTAAAAGATTTTCCCCCAGAGACATCTGTCAACAATTGCTTGGGCAGAGTTGTGCAGGCCGGGTGTCCAAAAGGAGTATAATCTCAGTCACATCATGATCATTTTCTGGGTGACACATGATCACTGGACCCCTGCCAATGAACATCTTATGGAACTGTTGAAGCCGTTGGCGTGACCCTGAAACCAATATCACCTTTTCATCCATACCTGCTTCAATCGAGAATCTGAAATTCAAAAGAGTCAGAGGAAAGAAAAAATATCCACCTGATAAGAACTGCCCACCCTCACACACTCGAGCCCAGAATCATTAGGAGGGAGCTTCATGCACTACCTCCCTACAACCATAGGGTGGCCTGCGGCCTGCTCAGCCCAGCATCCGGGTCAGGACCCAAGAGAGCCTTCTGTTGTGAGGAAGTGCCTGACACACCTGGTTTTGGGGTCCAAAGGAAGCCGCGTCAACCTGAGGCCAAAGCTCAGGTCAGGGCCCAGATGCCTGAGAAGGGGACCTGGCGGTGGCATCTCTCAGATGTTTTCCTCAGAAGTTAGTCAAGACCCATTCATTTGCTCTAAGTTCACCTCGAACTTTATCCTTTCCTTTTTTGCTTCACATATGGAATTTCTAATGACCATGAGAAAGGGTTTACGAGGTGACCCCCATTTCCAGTGGCTGGCCTTAACTTTTGAGGGTTCCAGACTAGTCAGCAGTGGATCCAGGTACTTTGCAGCACCCAGCAGCCACAAGCTGATTCTGTGGCACCTTTCTCTCTCCCTCATCCCCTTTTTCATTGGATGTCTGAAAAGAATGGACCCAATGATCCATTTTGAAGGGTTAGCATCAGGAAATGCCTCGCATCCTGTTCTGTCTCTTAATGAATCCGGATTGTTTATGGTGAGCATGACAATAGAATTTCAGACAGAGGTAATCACCCAGACAGGGCAGCAATATGAAAAAGTTGCATCTGCCCGGGTCCCCGGGAAAACTTCTTTAGCCCAAGCCCACAGAACAAATGGCTCCCAAATACCTTTTGTTCTAAACAAAGTTGTTCATTATTTTCCAAGGTCGAACCTACGGAAAGCTATTGAGAAATGAGCCAGGGTGTCCCTCTGTCAGCAGAGTCACAGACTTCTTTTCATTTTCCTGTTTCTCACTCCCCTGTACCAGAATAGATTACTCTGTTCCTCTTCTGGCTCTTGAAAAGCTGACTTCTCAGGAAGATTCAAAAACATCCTGTTGGAGCATTAGTTTACAAAAACACAGGAGGTAGGTGATGGACACGGTCCCAGGAAACACTGAGGCATGGGGACATTCGCACCTTTGCAAACGGCACTCAGGTGTCTCCGATAATCTTTGCTAGGCAGTTATGACAGGATGGAAAATGGTCCCATCAAATCCAAACATCATTCCAGTGTGTCTAAAAATCTGTCGGAATGAGAATGCCAGACTAGGGTTTGGAACCTCCAACTTGCCTCGATCTGTCCTTTTGTGTTTCACAAATGGAATTTACGATTAGGAATGTCTTAAATATTGCACTGTCCCTTAAAAACTCTGGATTGTGTCCAGGGAGCCGTGACAATAGAGTTTCAGACAGAGGCAATCACCTGGACAGGGCAGCAATATGAAATAGTTGGCATCCACCTGGTTCCCTGGGAGACATTCTTTAGTCAAGGTCTAAAGAACAAGAGGCTCCCAAGTACCCCTTGTTCTAAGCAAGGTTGTTCATTCTTCTCAAAGTAAGAGCCTTGGGAAAGCTATTGAGAAAGAGGGCTGTGTGTCCCTCCATTAGCAGGGTCACAGCCCTCTTTTCTTTTCCCTGTTTCTCGCTCCTGTATTCCAGAATGGATTACCCTGTCCCTCTTCTGGCTCTCGAGGAGCCGACTTCTCAGGAAAAGATGAACACATTCTTTTGGAGTCCTTCTCATTTTCAAATCACAGGAGGAAGGTGATGGACACCGTCTCAGGAAACACTGAGGCACATTGATTGTTGCTCCATTGCAAATGGCACTCAGGTGACTCCAATAGTCTTAGCTAGGTGGCTCTGTGACAGGATGGAAAATGGTCACAATGAATCCTAACTACGTTCCAGTGTGTCCAGAAATCTGTCTGCACGAGAATGTCAGACTCGGGTTTGGCGCTTCCAACCTGATGCAGTTGTCTATTTGATACAATGGAACCTAGCAGAATAAGTAGCTTAACACCCTCACCCACATATCAGGGTTGCTGCCTTCTACTCCAGCATCGGTCACCTGCCTGGGGTGCTCAGCACCCACTGCCTAGTTTGTCACCATCTCCCAAAGTCTGAGCCCCTTTACGTACATGTCATTCTGCACCTACTGCCCTTAGGCTCTGACCCACACCTATCTCATCTCTGAGGCTCTGAGTTAGCTTTCGTTTGTTTGTTTATTTGCTTGCTTGCTTGTTTACTTTCTTGCTTGTCTTTGTCTTCTTCTCCTTTTCAAGTCCACATGGGAGCAAAATCATAAGGGCTCTTTTCCCTATAATCTGATATAATTCCCTTCCCTTAATGGGAAGGAGGACTGCTCGATAGGGCCAGAAACAAAATGTATGGGCAATTTTCGGAGCTTCTAAGTGGCAGAGACCTGATTTGCTGGCAGAACAAAGCTCCAAAATTCAATGTGCTGTACGGCAACATCTCGTCTCTGGCCTAAACACCAGGAGCTGGATTGGCCACAGGCCCAATGGTATTTGATTCTATAGAATGCAGATGCGACCATGATTAGGGAAGCCAAGGTGGTCACTGTTTGGCAGTGAAAGCTGGCCTCCCAGAAGGCCAGCAGCTAATGGCTGACCCCCTGGCAGAGGATGTAGCAGGTGACCTGAGCCTCGTTCTGCTGGGGTCTCCAGGAGCACTGAGGCCTGTCGAGAGTGGAAAGCCAGTCCATCTGGTACTCCACAGACTGAGATTGGGGCGAGGTGGTGAGACACATTCGTGGACACTCTGGGTGGGGTCTGCTATTAATAGAGCCGCAGCTGGACACGGCAATCCTGACCTGCCGCTTTCAGTTCAGGAGAAACACACTAATGGCACACTCACAGTGAAATGAGGCCCCGTTCCAGGCTCTTATCACCATCTACCCGCCAGCATGGTGGTAGGCATGAAGTAACTACATCTCACAGAAGGCCCAGGATAAGAACTGGACTTGTTATGTCCAATGACCTGGGCGCCAGGCCTAGAAAGGGCCTGGAATTGGGAGGTCTAGCAGTCATCACTCGGCACCCACCCGGAGAACAGGCACCTGAGTAAACCCCTAAAGGTCCGTGAGGCAGCAGGCATGGGTGCTGCATGGCTCACTCCTGCTTTGAGCGTCTAGGTCACCGAAATTCATGCTCAGGTCCAATAGCTTTTGACTGATGAGGAAATGAACGTGAGCCACTTTTTCCTGCCTCCTACGCATCCATGGAGATTCTTCCCTGTCTCTTTCTCTGTCCTCGCTTGGCTCTTCTGCAATTTTGTCCCCTCCAGGCTCAGGGCAGCTGGCAAGCCCAGAGGGGAGTTCTGGGCCAGGGCACAAGGGGGTGACTGGACAGGGGTTCAGCTTTTCAGGGTGCGGTTATTGGCACATGTGCATTGCTCAATCGACACTCCTTGGAGGAGGGACAAGCTGTCAATTAAGCATAGCTGTTGCCCATCAAATTGATTAGGGCAAGGCAGGGAGCGAGCTTGCTCTTCCTTCTTTCCTCCTCTGTGTCTTCCCATGACACAGCAGGCCTACTCTTTTTGCAGATCCCCCATTCCATTTTCTGTCAACTTGCAAGTCCACTCCCAGGTCCTTTCCACATTCTTCGGCATGCAGGTAGCCCATTTCCAGCCTCCTCCATGTTTCTATACTCCATTGCTGCCAATTCGACCACCCTCTCTTCTCTCATTTGACCAGTGACCTTACCCCCTCTCCACAGCCATGATCCCCACCTACTCGACCTAACACAAGTGGCCCATTTTCCCATTCCTCACCCTCACCATGTGGACAAACAGTCTGTTTGTCCACAGCAGGGCTTTGGTCTGCTCCTGGTGTCTTGGCTGCTGTCAAGCCCTCTGCCCAGCCAGGGTGGCAGAGACAGGGACTGGGTCCTGGGGAAAGAGGGTTTTCTAATGTTTTATTAGGCCTGGCCAGCACCTCAGAAGGGGAGTCCCCATGCCCCTTCCACCAGCCATTGCTGCCAGGCAGTTTCTTTCCTCATGAAGCCAGGAAGTCAGAGGGCTGAGGAGACTGAACGAGACCCAAGAGTGCGGGCTGCAGAAGAGAAAGAACTCTGGAGGCACTGAGAGCCCTGCTGGGAAGCTTTCTAGATGTCAGGGATATACATGTGTTCATGTGTCTGTATCAAAATGACGCCGTCACGGCTTGCCTCAATATCCCAGTCGGCTGTAAGTATTGTGGACCTATTCTATATCCCTCAATATCTAAAGAAATGAGTTCAAATAGGTTTCTAGATGGGAGGTTACAGTGCCCCTCTGTGTGTGAGAGTGTGGGTGTGCGTTTGTGTGTTTTTTGCATGTGTTTGTCTGTGTGTCTGTGTGTCTGTGTGCCTGTGTGCCTGTGTGTGTGTGTCTGTGCATATGTGACAGAGATGACTGTGTGATATGTAGGCATGTGGAAATATGTGAGTGTCCTTGTGTGTGTGCTTGGTGAACATTTCTATCAGTATCAACACATGGTACAAGGTTCCCACTTGTGTTTTAAAATGTAGGCACTTTGTACATGCACTTTCATGGGAGTACAATGTAGCATGTGTGTCTCAAGAGATTTTCAGGGTATCAATGTCTGGTAGAGTGTGTGAGTGTGTTAAAGATGTTCCACAGACACATCTGTCAGCATTTGCTTGGGCCGAGGTGTGAAGGTCGGTTGTCCAAAAGGAAGAGCCTCTCCATCACATTATGATCGTTTTCTGGGTGACAGATGATCGCTGGACTCCTGGCGGCCAAAGCATTGTATGCAACTGTCACGGCCGGACAGCGTGCCCTGAAACCAAATTCACCTTTGCATATGTTCGTGCTCAATTGCGAATCTGAATTTCAAAAATGTCAAAGTAAGGAAAAGAAATCCACCCAATTAATTCTCCCCACCCCCACACACCTCAGCCAGGAGTCATTAGGAAGGAGCTTCATGCTCTGCCTCACTACAACCAACATGTGGCCTGCAGCCTGCTCAGGCCAGCATCCAGGTCAGGACATGAGAAAGCCTCCTGTCCTGAGGAGGTTGCTGAGACACCTGGTATAGGGGGCCAAAGGAGTCCCAGTCCACCTGAGGCCACACCTCAGTCCAAGGCCCAAATGAAGGAGGAGTGGAACTGGCTGTGGGGTCTCTCCAATGTTTTCTATTTTGGCTTCACGTATGGAATTTCTAGAAGCTGTGAGAAAGGGTATGCCAGGTGATCCACATTTCCAGTGGCCAGCCTTAATTTTTGAGGATTCCAGATAATATTGGAGCATTTCATCCATTTACATTTAAAGTAATTGTTGATAGACATGTAGTTATTGCCATTTTATTATTCACATTTTTATTTCTTTTATTTTCTTTTCCTTTACTTAAAGGAGTCTCTTCGAATTTTCCTGTAACAATGGCTTGGTAGTGATGAACTCCTTTTGCTTTTACTTCTCTGAGAAGCCTTTATCTGTCATTAGACTGTAAATGATAGCTTTGCTGGGTAGAGTAATCTTGGTTTTAGGTTCTAGGTTTTCATCACTTTGAATATTTTGGGCCAAACTCTTCTGTCTTGCAAAGTTTCTGTCGAGAAATCAGGTGACAGTCTTATGGGAGGTCCCGTGTGCATAACAAACTGCTTTTCTCTTGCTGTTTTTATGATTTTCTCTTCATCTTTAGCTTTTGGTGTTTTAATAAGGATGTGTCTTGATGTGGGCCACTTAGGTTCATCTTTTTTAAGACTCTCTGAGCTTCCAGGGTTTGTATGTCTATTTCCTTCAGCAGGTTAGGGAAAGATTTTATCATTATTTCTTTAACAAGGTTTTAAATTCCTTGCTCTCTCTCTTCTTCATTTGGTAGCCCTATGATGTGAATGATGTTGTTCTAGAAGCCCCTTTAACTATCCTCATTTTAGGGGAATTCTTTGTTCTCATTGCTGTTCTGTTTGTGTGTTTTCTGCTATTTCATCTTCTAAATCATTGATTCTAATCTACTGTTGATTCCTGCTTAGGTATTCTTCATTTCAATTATTGTATTCTTCATTTCTGACTGGTTCTATTTTAGGTTTTCTGTCTCCATTTTTATGTTTTCTATCTCTGTTAAAGTTCTACTTGAGTTCATCTACCCTTCCTCTAGGTTCATTGAGCATCCTATAACCAGTGTTTTGAACTCTGCATCTGGTACATTTTATTTAGTTCTTTTTTCTGGAGCTTCATTATGATCTTTCATTTAGAATGTGTTTCTTTGTATTCACATTTAGCTGCCTACTTGTGATTGTTTCTATGTATTAGGTAGGACTGCTATGTCTCCTGGTCTTAGTAGAGTGTTCTTAAGTAGTAGGTGTCCTAAAACTGAGCCACTGGGGCACAGTGGCTCAGTTTTCCTGGTTTGCTGAGCCAGGTGCTCCAGGTGTGTCCCTTGTATGGGTTGTGTGTATTCTCCTATTGTAGCTGAACTTTGGTTGCTGTTTTCTCATCAATGGGAGGGATTGACCATTGGGATGATTGATTCTGAGGACTGGCCATGACCAGTAGAAGAGCTGTTGTGCAGGGGCTGATCCTATTGAGCATATTTAGCTTTAGCAGGGCTCTGGCAACTGCCCAGTCTGCCATTTGGGTGTGTTATCCTCCAATTCAGCCCCAGGTGATGTCCCAGCTATGTCCAAAGCCAGCCACTAGGTATGAAGGCCTGGGCCTCCTGGGAGGGTCTTCACCACAAGCTAACTTTAGGCACAGCCTGTACCCTGCTCAGGGGAAGCTGGCATGTACCACCCAGCAATCAATACATGGCTGCCACTTGTACTGGGCTTCGATGTACTTTGAGAGGCCAAGCCACAAAACTGAGGCTGGCTGCTGCTAGTGCATGGTTTGAGGATGCTCAGCAAGAGATATTTAGTACTCAGAGGCCAGGTACTACTTGTTTAGGTTTTGTGAACTATGAGGAATTTTAAGAAAATCTGCAGCATGAGTCAAGACTGGTCATTTGAATGGAAAACCACTGGAAGTGGCTTTGGTGGACCCACAAATTTGGGCCAGGTCTCAGGGAATCAGCAAAGCAGGGAGACTTGTCTAAGGGAGAGGGTATCAACAAAAGAGCAATGGCTTCTCCCAGCACTTTTTTCCAGGAAAAAGCCACTCCTCTAGCCTTTTCCCTGAAGGCAGACAATTTGATTCCTCTCAATATGTCTCTGGCACCTTTCAAACTACTGCCTCAGCACTGGAGCTCACAGCGAGTGAGTCCTACAGTGATTAAGTCATCGCACAGGCTCCTAAAGAGGCAGCTCTCCAACTCACTCTGCCATAATATCTGCTGGTTTTTCTAGCCAGAATTTGTGTGGACTTTTTTACCCTAGCATTGGAACTCGGGGCTGGAGAGTCCAGTGTAGGTCCAGGACCCCTTGATCTTTTGAAGGAGATTTATGTAGTCAAGTTTTCTTTTAGGTCCTAAACTGCCAGGTGTGAGTGTGGGACCAGCCTGTTCTGCATCTCCACCGCTTCTACCAGTCTCACTGTGGCCATTTCTGTATATCCTTAGTTATAGGACTTCTGTTCAGCTAGATTTCAGGCAATTCTTCATGATGGTTGTTCTATAGTTTAATTGAAATTTAGATGTGTTCATGAGAGGAGGCAAGTACAGCATTTACCTACTCAGCCATCTTGACCAGAAGTCCTGATTCCCTTGTTTTATTCTGTATTTTCAGTTTCTGTCTTCTGGGTATGAAGAATTACCCAATTACATGAAGCATTAATATAAGTATACAGTATGAAGAGATTTGATTCTATTTCTAAATAAGAAATCCTGAAATCAAAAGAGAACTTAATGGGTTATCTGTTTCACTCCCTACTAAAATCATAGAAAACCGACAGGGCTCTGTCTTTTTCTTTTTTCCATTTTTAAAAAACACTTTTGGAAACATATATTCCAAAATTTTCCATGTCCCTCTTCACAATTTCTGGTAACTATTGTCTCTGTGAAAGACTTTTATCTAAGGAGATTTCCCCATGACCCTTTAAGCTCTAATTTGCAAGTACATGGAGAGGGCAGGATCTGCACATAGTAAGCTTCTGTCAATTAAAGATAGATGTCAGAACAATTGAACACATTGTATTTCAGTAAATCCACCAGGTGCTTGGTTTATTTCATGTCATTTTGGCTGGTGTTATTTTTCTGTTGAACTGACTGATTACTTTAGCTACATACATACTTTCTCATTTTCTATCCATAGGTGCTTTTAACGTGACATATAAGAACCAAAAAAACAATTGAAAAGCAAAGAAATATTTCAAACACTCACAACTGGATATCGAAGTTAAAGTTAAAAATTATTACTTGTTAATTGGTAGACCAACTTAAATAAAGCTAGCTATAAATGTACATTTTTAGTGGGGAAATGTAGCATATTTGCCTCATTTTTATTCAAGAATAAAGTCAATCATCTAGGTATACCCCTTTATGAGAGTAATAATTCTGTTTAGCTCAATGTTAAGGACTGGCTTACGTGATCAGATATAAGCACCTCTAATGGTCATTTAACAGCCCAAAGAAATTAATCGCCCCTTCCTGATCATATAATGCTCTACAAGACAGAAAAGCAAAGAGAACCTGTATTTTCATCATGTATACTTGAACAGCTAAAACTAACCTAGTAAATCAAATGACACACAATAATTAATAAGAGCTCCAGAACACTTAATGAGCTCTAACAGGCTGTTGAGACGCTATTCCTCTTAGCTCATCTAGGTGACATTGTGTTTTGTGTTTTGCCCAGTACTTGAGACAACTAAATGGTCAGTTTAAAGAGAGACAAGGCCTCTGAGGTGACTAAATTTATCCTTATTGTATTTTTCCAGTAGCCTCAAATCCAGGCTGTTTTCTTCTTGGAACTGCTGTTTTTCTACCTCATCACAATATTTGGGAACAGCCTTATAATTCTTGTAGTAAGAAGCGATTCTCAATTTCATACTCACATGTATTTTTTTCTCAGTAATTTATCCTTCCTTAATATGTGTTACTCCACCAGCTTGGCCCAATGCTTCAGAGACTTCCCTACCATTTTCTATATGAGCTATTATGCCCAGATGATCACATTCTTCTTTCTGGAGCTGACAGATTGTCTCTTCCTTGCTGCCATGGCTTATGACAAGTTTGCTGCAACCTAAAACTTCCTGCATTACACCATCATTTTGAACAATTGGGTTTGTATAAAGTTGATCTTGGAAACCTGGCTGCTCACGATTCATTCTGTTGAGGCCAGGCTCAAAGATTTCTTTACCTGTGGATTCCATCTAACTGTGGTCACCACACTTTATGGGTCAGTTATCTACATGTACCTGAACCCTAAGTCAATGAAATTTCAGAAAGAGGACTAATTCTTATCAATATTTTATGAAGAAATTACTCCCATGTTAAATCCCCTTATTTACACACTGAGAAATAGAAATGTGCAAGGTGCATTTAGGAAGTTAGCCAAAGGAAATTTAAAAAAAAATCCTAACGGCACTCTTTAAACCTCTGCAATGTGCAGGAAAAACAATAAAAACTCTGTCCATAAAATTTCAATTTATGTTTCTTTTTTTAAATAACCAAAAACAACAAAAATTTTAGTGAGAATTCTCTCCATGGTCACCACTAAGCACTCATCATCAAGTTTACCATGAATGTTAACATTTTGTCAAGCAACGATAAGACCTAAAGCCATGAATGTGCCCAAAATAGTTCATAGAGAGAAAATTGTAGTAGATATGTAAAGGTGAATTCTATAAGCACACTAGCCTATCAGGGAAGGTTCTTTTCTGGAGTATAAACCACATTTGTGTGTGTGTGTGTGTGTGTGTGTGTGTGTGTGTGTGTGTGTGTGTGTGATTAAACATCTTTGTACTTGCCATATAAGGTGGATATAATTTATTTGTAGGACATTGGTTACATGACCATAGTTTAGTGTTTGCTCGCATATCATATTTTACCGGTGTCTGACCCAATTTAAACTTAATAGAAAAAGAACCCCACAATTATGACTTTAAGGTGATAACATCTCATGATAAGGAGTATCTTTTGTTTGTATAGTATTTTATACTTTAAAATGTGTTCTTAAATAAGTTATTCTAATTTATACTTACAATTTCTTTAAAGTAGTTTGAATATTATGCATATTAATAAATCTTTTCTCAACCAACATTGTTTCTACAAATATTAAATTTCCATCATATCGATTTCTTCCCAAAAGGTCTAAACTGAAATTATTATTCTTTTGCCTTCTTCTATTTCTCTGCCTTCTCTTCCATGATGTGCTTTAGCAACCCTCTGGCCATTGCTACTTCACTTCTCATACACATTCATGAACTTTAGCATTTTGCTCTACCTGAGTCTTCACGGCCAAGACTGTGATTTCTTTTCCTTCTTCCTCATTTACTAAGATGCCATATGCATTTTCCATTGTTGGCAGACAACATTTATTGTTCACCTTGTATTATGGTTACTTGTTGATTCTTTTTTCCCATGTTAACCCTCTTTCTTTTAATATATTGGTCATGTCCTTCTTATCTCATATACCATAGAAACCCACAGATATAATCACTTTACAATATATACATATATAAAATCACTATGTTGTACACCTTACACTTAAACAAGTTTAGGTGCCAATTATCCCTCAATTAAGCTGGAGGTGGAGAGAGAAACTGCTAAATAAATCTTTTCTCAGGCCACACAAAAAGTCCTAGAATAATATCTACATTTTGTTCAAGATATTTTCGCAAATATTGTCTCATTTGAGCTTCACAACAATGTGAATTCATTTTACAGATGAGAAAGTCAATGACCTGGAAGGTGAAATATTCATCTAAGTTTGCACACTGGTAATTTTAAGAAGTAGGACTAAAACCCATCTCTGACCTCAAAGCTTGATTTTCTGTTGTGCTGCACCTGTAAGTGCAGCAGATTCCATTTTTCTCATCACACTTGAGGTTTGAAGTATATTGCTGAGTCACTCTTCCATTTTCTGCTTGTTTTTGCATACCTTGGTATTAATCTATGTCCTGTCCTGCATTATAGCCCCATAAAGTTCTCTCAAAGCTGGCTTAAAGTAGCCTTAATCTATATGTGTAATCTCTCAAACACATGGCAACCTTCTTTTCTTCCCGCACATAAGAAATTGTCAGTAGCCTTGTTTGCCTTTGCTTCTTTCCTATGTAATCCAGATTTCTCAGTCAATTTCAGACATTTGCCATTTGCACTATGATATTCCTTTTTTCTGTTTTAATCTCTTTATTCTTTTTCTGTGTTCTTCATTAGTTTGTTCTAAACATGAAAATAGTAAAGTAACAGGTTACAAAATAAATATTCAGAAGTCAGTTGTATTTTTATACACCAAAGATGAACTTTTGGAAAGAGAAATTAAGAAAACAATCCCATTTACAATTGCATTAAAAACCATAAAATATCTGGGAATCAAATTAACCAAAAGGTAAAAGATCTGTTCTCAAAAAATTATGTCATTGAAAATAGAAATTGGATAAGATACAAATAAATGGAAAGATATATACCGTGCTCATGGGTAGGAAGAATCAACATCATTCAAATGGCCATATTACCCAAAGCAATCTATAGATTCAATGCAATCTCTATCAAAATACCAATGGCATTTATCAGAGAGCTAGAACAAATAATCCTAAAATGTATATGGAACCATAAAAGACCCTGAATATCCATGGCAATCTTGAGAAAGAACAAAGTTGGAGGTATCACACTACCTGATATCAAACTATACTACAAGGCTTCAGTAATCAAAACAAAATGGTACTGGTATAAAGACAGATACAGATACATTGATCAAAGGAACAGAATAGAGAGCCCAGAAATAAATCCACGCATATATGCTCACTTAGAAAATGAAAAAGGAGGTAAGAATATATAATGGGGGAAAGGCAGCCATTTCAATAGATGTTGTATAGAAAATTGGACAGATATGTGCAAAAAAAAAAAAAAAGGAAACCGGACCACCTTCTTACACCATATAAAAGAATAGACTCAAAATTAATTAAAGACTTAAATGTAAGACTCAAAACCATAAAACTTCGAGAAGAAAACATAGGCAGTAAACTCTCTGATATTGCTAACAGTAATTTCCTTTTGGATATATGATTGGATGAAAAGTTATTGTTCGTGTATCCAATGGAATATTACTCAGCCATTAAAAAAATGAAATCCTACCATTTGCAACAACATGGATGGACCTAGAGGTTATTATGCTGAGTGAAATAGGTCAGATAGAGATGATAAATACCATATGATTTCACTTATATGTGGAGTCTAAAGAACAAAAAGAACAAACTAATCAAAAGTTGACTAACAAATACAGAAGACAGTTTGGTGATGGACAGAGGGGATAGGGGTTGGAGGATGGAAGAATGGGGTAAAGGGTTAAAGAAGTATAAATTAGTAGTTGGTAGATGGTCATGGGGTTGGGGAGCACAGTATAGGGAATGCAGTTAACATTAATATATTGACTAGGTGAAAAACCAGAGGAGAGAAGGTGTAATAAGGGGGATCATTTTATAAACTATATAAATGTCTAACTAATGTACTGTCTACTTGAAACTAATAAAAAGTAAAAATAATGAAAATGAAACCTTTTGTTGAGTGAATGATTGAGCATCTATAATAGAGAAAATCAAACTTACGAAAAGCAGAAAAGGAAAAAAGAAATTTTATTGACTTCTTGATTATTTTTAAATTTTATTTAAGAGAACGTCAAAGAGAACTTTTCCCACTTCTCAGACATGTACATTCCTAGAAGATAGCCTCATTAAGTTTTATGGTTTGCTATGGTATAGTGTGATCAGGACTAAAAATGCCAATTTACCTTTTTTTAAAAAATATTCTTTTGGGGGTGAGTGAGGGGGTTAGGACTTCAATATCTTTTTTTAAATTTATTTAGTTATATTAGTTTCAAGTATACAGTACTTTGGTTAGACATTTATAATTCATAAAACGATCCCCCCATTTGCTCCCTCCCTCCTTTGGTCCTCCACCTTGCCATCATAATAATGCTAACTGCATTCCCTCTGCCGTGCTCCCCATCTTACACTGTTCTGTGGATAAACTGATGCTGGTTCTATCTGAAGGCTGTAACTTCTCTTACCTGTGCTGTTAGGGTTTGTTTCTCAGAACCACATAGCACTGTATGCAGAGATTATTTTTCCTTAAATTTGTTACAGCTTTCTGAAAGGGAAATACCAAGCTATTGATAATTATTTACAAGGAAATATTTACAAAATACTTAAAACACAATGTTAAGGAAAAGATACTTATTTTAAACATATAAATATGCCTCATAAATATCAATCAATCTGATCCTTTTTGATATAAGAGAACTATGTCATTAAAAATATGGAGGGTGGTTATACTGATTATTTCTCAATGGGGTAAGATTTTAGTAAAAATAGCATTTGAAAGATGGAATTTACATAGTCATCACATAATGGAGAAACTGTCAACTTTTATAAATATTCCTTATTCTGCATTAAAATAAGAGGAAAAATTAGTATTCTATATTGATGTTAAGTGTGATTTCCAGAAAGATAAGTCCACTATTTAGTTTCAAGGGTAATGATAAAATATCAGCATTCAATAGAATGGTGTTTTTAATAACATATGCACTGTGCATGCTGAATTAGAACATTTTGAGTTTGAGATTACTATTATCTTATAGGTAAAACTAACTATTCCAATAAAATAGCTAACGAGGACTGTGGACATTTATTGAGAGATTTCAGGGAGCCAGACACAGTACTCAGTGCTTCATATGCACTTTTTCATTTATAGTCGTAAGAAATTTGTTAAATAGTACTGTCTTTGGTGGCAGACCTGATGGCTAGAGAACTTAAAAAACACTTGTCTAAGGTTATCCAGCCCAGTAGTGGTTAAAAGATAAAAATATAGGTTTGCCTTCATTATTACGCTTTTGGAAAAGAGAAAGACATAGATTTAAATAGTAAAACTTTGTTTTGATGGTCTTTATATTTTATATTCATTAACCTTATTCTTCATGATCTTAGGATTAACATAGTTATCACTTTTGATTAAACTTTAACCAATATTACCTTAAATGAAAAGTTTCCTCGTTCTCTTAATAATTGACAGAAGAAACAGGAGCTATCATTCATTTCCTGCCTACAGATGTTTCTTTGTATTTATTTATTTATTTGTTTGCTTGCTTGTTTGTCACACCTTTAATCGCAGCCTCATCTCAAACTCTAATTTAGATTGTATCTTCTAAAATAGTAAACCCACAAGGAGCCCCTCCTTCAAACGCGGTTGCCTCATTAGCAGCTGTTCTTGTCCTGCTCAGATGTTACTTACTCCCAAGTGACTGTGTTCTGAGCCCACTGCCCTGATTTTCTGTGTCTGAAAGGCACACTGTTCTTTTCCTGGGATACCTCTTCTTTACTGAGTGTCTAAGTCCTCCTTCTAAGACTTCAGTCATCTGTTTCCTTTCACTTATTTTTCCTACCCAGCTCAGATTCCGCATCAGTGCTTCTGCCTGTACTCATGTGTCCTGCAAGACTCATCAATCTGTTCTGGTCTGTGAACATGGTCACTCAATTTACAGGTCATAAATCTACTCTCTGGCTTACAATTCTGGGTTCTGAAACTTAGAACCAGATAAACCCATGTGCTTTTTCATCCTAACTCACATTCCCTCTATCAAGCCCATCTTCCAGATTTAACCTACCATACTTGATTGCTGTCATCTCTCAGTCACTGCTACCAATAATATAGCGTTCCATCTTCCCAAATCATGCTTCCTTCCTTGAAATTATAACAAAACTATGTGGAATTGTTTCACCAAGCACTAAAAATAGATAATTCCTTAATATTAACTAAACAAAAAACTGAAAGAACTATATGAACTCCTCCACTTTTGTCAAAATTATTTTATTATATCTTCCATGAAAAGCTTAAAATCACCAGAAAGTTGAATAAATTCCTTTTTGTTTCTATACACTTAGAGTTTTATAAACATTTTGACAATTTTATTTTTCAAATTATATCTCTGGAATTAGCTAGCATCTAAATCAAAGAATAGAGCACTATAGGTTTTCCACTCAAAATAACTATTCTGATTGGATTCGTTTTTCCTGTTTTAGTACTTTATATAAATTGACCTAGGAAACTTGGATTTTCTTTCCTGAATTCATTTGTTCACATATTTCTAAGATCCATCCAAAATATTGCATATAGTCATATTCATTTTCCTGGCTCCATGGAATCCCATATCACGAATACAATATGGTTAATGAATCCTATGTACTAATGATTGACTTTTAGGCTGTTTTTAGCTTTTTGATATTACATGTCTACAAAGAGTGGATTTTTTTGTACATCTCTTTCTTCAGCACATGAGTGCATTTCTGTTGGGTAAATAGGAGTAGAAATTCTGAGTAAGGGATATGCATATGTTCACACTTAACAGATGATGTCAGTTTTCCAAAATGTAATACTAGTAAGTCATCAGCAATATCTGAGAACTCCAGGTGTTTTGAATATAGTTTTATCTGTCTTTTTTAAATTAATTAATTTATTTATATTTTATAGTGACATTGGTTAGCAAAATCTGATATGTTTCACCTGTACATTTTAACAGTAAGTTTTATATATGTGTGTGTGTATGCATATATATATATATATATATATATATATATATATATGTATGCATATTGAGTATTCACCTCCCATAGTTAGATTTCTTTCTATCACATATTTGACCCCTCTTACCCCGTCTACCTCCCCACTCCCCTCACCCTCTACCCCCTGGTAACCACTAGTCTATTGTCCATGTCCATGAGTCTCTGTTTGTTTGTCCTGTTCATTTGTTCCTTTCAGGTTTATATCCCACATATAAATGAAATCATGTGATTTTCACCTTTTTCTGTCTGGCTTTTTTAATTAGCACGATTATCTCGAGGTCCGTCCATGTTGCCTCAAATGACAGTATTTCATCTCTTCTTATGGCTGAGTAATATTCCATTGTATATATGTACCACAGCTTCTTTAGCCAACCATCTATTGTACGACAGTTTAGATGCTTCCATGTCCTGGTCACTGTGAACAATGCTGCTATGAGCATCAGTGTGCAAAAAAAATTTTGGATATGAGTTTTCAAGCCTTTGGAGTAAATACCAAGTGGAGGGATTGCTGAATCATATGATAGATCTATTTTTAGATTTTTGAGAAACCTTCACACTGTTTTCCAGAGCGGCTGTACCAATTTGCAGTCCCACCAACAGTGTATGAAGGTTCCTTTTTCTCCGCATCCTCTCCAAAGTTTGTCATCAACATTACTTGTCATGTTGATTATAGCTATTCTAACAGGTGTGAGATGGTATCTCATTGTGGTTTTGATTAGCATTTCTCTAATAGCTAGCGATGTTGAGCATCTTTTCATATATTTGTTGGCCATTTGTATGTCTTCCGAGGAGAAGTGTCTGTTCACATCCTCTGCCCATTTTCTGACTGGATCATTTGTTTTTTTGTTGTTTTTGAGTTGTATGAGTTCTTTGTATATTTTTGATATTAAGCCCTTCTCAGAGGCATTGCTTGCAAGTATATTTCCCATTCAGATGGGTTTCTCTTTACCTTGTGGATGATTTCTTTTGCCGAGCAGAAGCTTTTTAGTTTGACGCAGTCCCATTCATTTATTTTAACTTTTACTTCCCTTGCTTTTGAGGTCAAATTCATAAAATCCGCTTTAAGTCCAAGGTTCTTGAGTTTTGTTCCTATGTTTTCTTCTATGAAGTTTCTTGTTCCAGGTCTTATATTCAGATCCTTAATCCATTTCGAGTTAATATTGGTGTGTGATGATAGACAACAGTTTAGTTTCATTCTTTTGCATGTGGCTTTCCAGTTTTCCCAGCACTATTTATTGAAGAGGTTTTCTTTTCTCCACTGTATGTTTTTGGCTTTTTTGTCAAAAATTATTTGCCCATGTAAATATGGGTATATTTCTAGACTTCTGATTCTGTTCCACTGATCTGTGTGTCTGTTTTGCTGCCAATACCATACCATTTTGATTACTGTTGCTTTGAGTATAATTTGAAGTCAGGCAGAGTGATGCCTCCAGCCTCGTTCTTTTTTCTCAGGATGACTTTGGCAATTTGGGGTCTTTTGTGCTTCCATACAAATCTGATGACTTTTTTGTTCTATTTCTTTAAAAAATGCCAGTGGGATTTTGATGGGGATTGCACTAAATCTGTATAAGGCGTTAGGTAATACAGTCATTTTAACTATGTTGATTCTTCCAATCTAAGAACACAGAATATGTTTCCATTTCCTTATATCTTCCTCCATTTCTTTTAATAAGGTCTTGTAGTTTTCATTATTTCACATGTTTCATTGAATTTGTTCCTAGGTATTTTATTCTTTTTATTGCAATTGAAAAAATAATAATTTTTTTCTACTTCTTTTTCTGACACTTTATTTTTAGAGTACAGGAATACTGGATTTTTGAATGTCGATTTTGTATCCAGAAACTTTACTGTATTTGCTGATTATTTCTAGTAGTGTTCTTGTGGAGTCTTTAGGGTTTTCTATATAGAGAATCATGTTCTTTGCAAATAGTGAAAGTTTGACTAGGATCTCCAATGTTATATTGAATAACAGTGGCAATAGTGGACAGCCTTGCCTTGTTCCTGATCTTAGAGTGCATGTCTTATTTTTTCACCATTAAGTATAATGTTGGCTGAGGGTTTGTCATAGATGGTCTTTATTATGTTAAGGTACTTTCCTTCTATACCAATTTTGTGAAATGTTTTGATCTTAAATGGGTGCTGTATCTTGTCAAAGGCTTTTTCTGCATCTATTGATATGATCATATGATTCTTATTTTTTAATTTGTTTAAGTGGTGTATCCCATTAATCAATTTGTTTATGTTGAACCATCCCTGTGCCTCTGGGATAAAGCTCATTTGATCGTGGTGTATAATCTTTTTAATATGTTGCCGTATTTGGTTCGCTAGTATTTTATTTAGGATTTTTGCATCTGTGTTCATGAGAGATATTGGTCTGTAGTTTCATTTTTTTATGTTATCTTTACCAGGTTTTGGTATCAGAGTAATATTGGCCTATAAAATGTATTGGGAAGTATTGCCTCTTCTTCGATTTTTTTAAAGAGTTTAAGGAGAATAGGTATTAAATCTTCTTTGAATGTTTGGTAGAATTCGCTGGTGAAGCCATCTGGTCCTGGACTTTTACTTTTTGGTAGGTTTTTGATAATTGTTTCAATTTCCATACTGCTGATCTGTCTATTTAGATTTTCCACTTCTTGATTCAGTCTAGGAAGATTGTATTTTTCTAAGTACTGGTCCATTTCTTCTAGGTTATTAAATTTAGTGTTATATACTTTTTTATAGTATTCTTGTATGATCGCTTGTATTTCTGCGATGTCAGTCATAATTAACCCTCTTTCATCCCTAATTTTGTTTATTTGTGTCTTTTCTCTTTTTTTTCTTTGGTGAGTCTAGCCAGGGGTTTGTCAATTTTATTAACTTTCTCAAAGAAACAGCTCTTTGTTGCATTTATTTTTTCTATTGTTTTTTGTTTTCAATTTCATTTATTTCTGCTCTAATTTTGATGACTTCTTTTCCTTCTGCTGACTTTAGGCTTCATTTGTTCTTCCTATTCTAGTTTTTTAAGATGAAGCATTAGGTAGTTGATTTGGGCCCGTTCTTGTTTTTGGAGACAGGCCTTTAATGATATAAACTTTCCTCTTAGTACCACTTTTGCCATGTCCCAAAAGTTTTTATATGTTGTACTATCATTATAATTCATTTCTATGTATCTCTTAATCTCTCTTTTTATTTCTCCTCTGACCCAGTTATTCTTCAGTAGCGTGTTGTTTAATCTTTATGTATTTGTGGTTCTTCCTGATTTCTTTCTGCAGTTGATCTATAGTTTCAAAGCATTATAATCAGAGATTATGATTGGTATGATTTCAACCCTCTTATATTTGTTGAGGCTATCTCCGTGTCCCAGTATGTGGTCAATCCTTGAGAATATTCCATGCGCACTAGAGAAGAATGTATAAGCAGCTGTTTGAGGATGGAAGGCTCTGTAAATGTCAATTATGTCCAGTTGGTCTAATGTGTCATTTAAGGATGGTATTTCCTTATTGATTTTCTGTTTGGATGATCTGTCCATATCCAACAGTGAGGTATTTAGATCCCCTTCTATGATAGTGTTTTAATGCTCCTCCCTTTAGTTCTATTAGTAATTGCTTTACATATTTCAGGGCTCCCTGATTGGGAGCATAGATAATAATAAGTGTTATGCCTTCATGGTGCATGATTCTCTTTATCATTATGATGTGTCCCTCAGTATCTTTATTTATCTTTTTTGTTTTGAAGTCTATTTTGTCTGATATTAGTAGTGCTACTCCCACTTTTCTCAGAATGCCATTTGCTTGAAATATCATTTTCTACCCTTTCACTGTGAGTCAATATTCGTCTTTGGAGCTGAGATGTGACTCCTGGAGGCAGCATATGGTTGGGTTTTTTTTTTTTT